>NW_024429188.1:29478171-29540302 GCF_017639785.1 Mesocricetus auratus | reverse complement strand
ACTGATCTAGTACCCAAGGCTCAATAAATTACCTAGGCCTCCTCACTGACACCCACGTTCAGGAGGTCTTGGTCAGTCCTATGCTGGAATCCCAGCCATCAGTCTGGGATTCAAGAGCTATCCCTTGTTCAGGTCAGCTGTTTCTGGGGGTTAGGCCAGCCCAGTCTTAACTGCCTTTGTTCATCATGTCCTCCCTCTCTGTCACTGAATTTCTTGAGTTCAGCTCAATGCTTAGTCCATGGGAGTCTGCCTCTGCTTCCATCAGCCACTGAATGAAGGTTCTGTTCCCATACTCTCTGGCCAGTGGGATTGTAGGCTGGCAACTTCTCAGATCTATGTCTAAAATCCATATATGAGAGAGTACATGCCATGTTTCTCTTTTTGTGACTGGGTTACCTCGCTCAGGAAGGTTTCTTCTAGTGCCATCCATTTGCCTGCACATTTCAAGATTTCATTGTATTTTTCCTCTGAGGAGTACTCCATTGTGTAAATGTACCACATTTTCTCTATCCACTCTTCAGCTGAGGGGCACCTAGGTTTCTTTCAGGTTCTGGCTATTACAAATAATGCTGCTATGAACCTGATGTTTCACAAAGAAGCTAAAATTATACAATGGAATAAAGAAAGCATTTTCAACAAATGGTGCTGACATAACTGGAGGCTGACCTGTAGAAGACTGCAGATAGATCCATGTCTATCACCATGCAGGAAACTTAAATCCAAATGGAGAGGCTTTCTATTAAAGCAATAGAAAAAGAAACTAAGACACAATGTACTGGAGAAGTGTGGCAGTTGCTGTCAGGAACCTAAGTGATTCCTTGGCCATCTCATGAGGTTTCAAAGGAAAGATATCATGATATTTTGGCAGAGAAACTGCCTTCATTCTCTCCATACTCTTTAGCCTGAATGAAGCTAAATTTAAAGATAATGAGCAGTTTATTTTGCAGAGGACAATTCAAGACAGGCAAGCATAGGCTGGAGAGAGGGCTCAGTGGTTCACAGAACTGACTGCACTTCCAGAGCATCAGCATTCAATTTCTAGCACCCACATACTTGCTCACAAAAATCTATAAATTCAGTTCTAGAGGATCCAGTGCCTCCATGGGCACCAGGCACACAAGTACTGTACAGGCATACATGTAGGTTAAACACCATGCACAGAAATAAAGAAGTTTTAAAAACAGGAAGTATTCAGGCTAGTGCTGAGAGAGCAATTGTGACACTCTTTTTCTTCCTTTTTTAAATTTAAGTTAAAAACTTTCTTGCTTCCCACCCCCACCATGCCCTCCAACCTACAACCTAATCTCCACTCTGATCCCCAGGAAGGGTGAGGCCTTCCATGTAGGATCTCTAGAGTCTATCATTTCACCCAGGGCAGGGCTTAAATCCTCCCCCAAGAGTTCAGGCTGAGAGAGCATTCCTCATTGTGGGATGGGCAGCCAAAGTGCAATTATAACTCTTAAAGACATCAGCACAGGGAAAGCTGTGTTGCACTGAGTTCAGGGGAAATGAATTCTTAGGGCAAAGCACAACTTCTTGGAGACTCCATCCTGTGATGATCCCAACACAATGAAAGAGAAAAAGTCCAGGGAGAACATCTTCCTTTTTATTCATAACCAACTGCCTAAGAAAGGGTTTTCCCTTAACCTATAGAACTTCTTTTTTACTTTGTGTGTTCAAAATTAAGAAACCTCAGAGTTTTCCATATGTGAAAGTGTTTGGGATGCCTACTTCACAACCTTACAACTCCTCCTCCTCTCACGGTTCAGGGAACACTGTAGAAGAGGGTGCCAGAAAGACTGTAAGATCTAGAAGTCAAGGAGGACTGTCACTAAACAATGTCTTTTAGACATGACGGGCAGCGGCAGTCAATTATCAACAGCTAAAATGGCATACACAACACCCAAGTCTCCCATATGATCTATTGTAATTGATGGAGCAATTCACAAGGCTCCAATTCTGGTTCACTATCTACAGACAATTGAGAACTGTCTGGGGAGAGAAATTCGGTTTTCTTCAGAGATAGGTTCCCTGGTAGGTTGTCCATAGTTCAGTGGACAGCTCTACACCCATGTGCATATGGACAACAATTTGGACTCAGTTGATTATATGTAAAAACAAATGAAGTTGATAGGGGAAGTTAGAAGATAGACCCAGTAGTTAGGGGGAGGACATGAGAATAAAACCCAAAAGATATCCAGGAATGAAAGAAAAATAATTCAGATAATTCAAAGGAATGAAAAAAAGTGTTGGAACTGTTTATGGGGACTTTTCAAGTAGGACTAAATGCATTTTATACCATAAGATGGTTGTGATCCTATGAGGACAAAAAGATGGAAGGTTATGGGTGTTGAGTGATGTCTTTGTGTGTCATGTTGGTAGGGGATAGAGTTGTGATAGCTAGAGTAGTCACTTCGACAATGGGTAAAGCTGAGTACTTCATAACGCTCATCTCTTTATATTGGAGATGCTATGTGACCAGCTGCTTCAAACTTCTGTCATGATGGAGGGTATTCTTCAAGTATGAGATGAGATAAACTCCTCCCCACTTCCCAGCCCCCCACCCCGTATGTTGTTTCTTGTGGGTATTTTATAACAGCAACAGGAAAAGAAAGTAAGGATGAGAAAGTGAACAGGATACTGTGAAATAACTCATCTCTTGATAACTGGGATACTGGAATCATTAAGAACCATTTTTCATTTCCTGGTTTGTTTATCCATTTTAAAAATTTCATTCTTTGATATTTAGAGTTACATAAATGCATAAGTACGTGTAGGTAAAGATGTATGCTTTCATGTAAACACATTGCATATATTTGTCATTTGCTTATATAGCATATGACATATTTAATTATAAGAATATACATATTAAGCTGGGCATTGGTGGCACATGCCTTTAATCCCAGCACTCAGCAGGCAGAGGCAGGTGGATCTCTGTGAGTTCGAGGCCAGCCTGGTCTACAGAGCGAGTTCCATGAAAGCCTCCAAAACAATACAGAGAAACCCTGACTTGAAAAACCAAAAAAAAAAAAGAAAGAAAATATATATTAAAGATATTAAAGTGCACATGTATTTAAAGATAATCAGCAGTAAAAGCTATCCAAGTCATGTAAAAAATGATCTGAAAAACCATTCTAAAGTACCAATAAACTATGTTACACGATATGGAAAAACCTTATACTATTTGGTTATTTGAACACATACATTAACAGTGACTAATCAAAGATTCCTTTTTTGACCAAGATTTTAAATCTTGCAAGCTTACAGATAAGATATAAGAGTTTCAGCCATGGAGAGAATTTTTTTTTATTTTGTCTCAATGTTAGTGTCAAATCTATCTGACAAGTTTATTTAGATGTTTGTCATTGCAAATATAGGCTCTAATTTCCATTCAAAGACTGACTGTTGATGGTGAGGTGAAATCAAAAAACGAGCTTCCTTTGATTTGTTTTGACAAATACTCTGTTGGACATTAAAGTTTTCTTCACTTTCCCTTCAGAAATGAAGGGAAGATGGACAGCATTCATTTGTGGTGGTACCAAACTCGTAAGATTTGTTTTTCGTTGTGTTGTCAGTCATATTGATGGTATGCTTAGCACAGCCTTCATATTAAATGAGTTATTCAATGTTCTCAAACTGCTCCTGTGGTCTAATAAATATTACAGGTTTCCTGCGTTTGCTAATGATATAAACAGGAAGTTGCAGAAAAGGTAGAAAGGGAAAGTTAAATTGTTGCTGTCAAGCTGCATTACACTTTTCTCCTCGTCATTTTTCAAGGTAACGATTTTATGACCAGTTGTCTTACTGAAAGTTGGTTTTCCATCAGAGTCAAAATGCAATAAAGTTATTCTGAATACTACATTCCGTACCTGTTTTAAGCCAGCAGAGTCATTATGGTACTGACCACTTTGCTTGAAACTAATATCGCGGTTGGTAAAGATGATACGTAAAGGAAAGCCAAATTTGCAACCTGACCACTTGCAGGAGTATGCACCATCACCGTTAATCCTTATACCACATCTCATGCTGTGTCCTTCAAGTTCATTTTCATTGATGGTTCTCGGCCCAATGTCCCTGTGCTGCTGTACCCTTAGCAAAGTCAGCCACTGTTGTTTATAAACAACGGACAACCATTCTAAAGGTATCAGGCGATCTTGTTCAAGAATATTCGTGGAGGCCAGGTCAAAGATGATATGCTGAAACCTCAGTTGTTTGAACACTGGTTGAAATACTAGCCCTTCTTCACTTTCAAGGAAAGTGTTGTTGTCACTGCATTCCATGTGCCTGGAAAGCCATCTGTTGGCATTAGCAAAGAGACGGTTCACTGAACCTTTCCAGCGAGGATTAAAATAAAGGAACATCCATGCTTTTAGGGTGGTATATAGATCAAATTCCTTTTGCAACACGAGTAGATCAGATGATGATACAAGCAGATACATGATCTTTATATCAATTTCTCTGTAAAGTCTAACATTCGGGTGTATCATCAAGTTGCAAAGAAGCCAGTCAAAGCACTGTGACTTTACAGATTTCAATCTATATGTTTCTGCTGTTGTGTAGTATGAACACACAGTTTTCATACTAATGGTTTTCTTCATGGTCTCATTACATTGCTGAATTACCTGCTCTACCTGAAGCAGGCATGCTGCTGCCAGAACATGAGGAACTTGTCGAGGCTCCACTGGCAAGTCCTCGTCCCTGTACAATGAACCGAACACAAAATCCAAGGACCAGATGTTTATGTGATGGTTCTTAATCTCCAAGTCAATGATATCACTGTGCGGTTCTTTCCAAGTATCTTTGAGTATATTAGCAAAGTACCCCGACTGGCATAAAAATACTTTATGCAAAGACCACACTTTCCCTAGAGCACGGATTTTGACATCGCTGTCCACCCCACCCAAAAATAAAGTTTGGTAAGTATACTTAGTTGCGAGCTTCCTTTTCTTTCCGTAGAAGACGCCAAAAGCTTGCTGTAGGCTTACAACCTGAGATCCGTGGATGCTCCAGCTCGGCCACATCCAGTCCCAACTGCTCCATTTGCGCTTGCGACTGCCAGACACACGTCTGGGACTAGCACTGCATTCAGGCTGCTCTGGCTCTGCCAAACTGGAGTCCTCAGGTCTCCAGACTTGGCTGCTGCAATGCCCCATCGATAAAAAAAACTCCTAGAGTCTCTAAAGGAGACTGCAGCAGAGGTTTCTCTCCCTTGCCATGGCTGGAGTGTGCCAGGACTGCCTGGGCTCACTGCATTTCTCTAGCACAGTCTCAAACGTCACAGAAGGGCAGACCATTATTCATTGTCTACCCGCGCCCTAGAGCAGGGGCCCCACCCACTGCCAGCAGGCCCTTTTCAAACTGTGGCATGTGACCCAGCTTCTCGTATTCCTCCTTCCCTTGCCTTCCTCCCTCTTCTCTCCCTTCCCTTCTACCTAATTTCCTCCCTTCTCGTTTCTTCTTTTCCTTTCCCGATTCTCCCTCTCCTTTCCTCTGCCACCCTACTTTTCCTCCATGGTTTCCAAAGTGTCACATATGTCACTTCAGCTAACCTCACCCAAAGTCAAGAACCTGCTGCCTCAGGCTTGTAAGCTGAAGTTTTTTTTTTTTTCTGTGAAAATAACGACCAAGTTACACCCATCTTGATGAATGTTAAGGATTGTAAAAATTCCAACTCATAACCCCTGGAATACCATAGAACACTCAACTGTCATGCTGGGCGTGGGTGGCTCATGCCTTTATTCCCAGCACTCGGGAGGCAGAGGAGGCATATCTCTGTGAGTTCAAGGCCAGCCTGGTCTACAGAGCAGTTCCAGTACAACTTTCAAAGCAATACAGAGAATCCCTGTCTCACAAAAGCAAAACAAAACAAAAAACAAAAATAAAAAATAAAAAAGCACTCACCTGTCAGTAGTAATGAATGTAAATACCAGCAACTTTTAGCAATTTAAATGGTAGACATTTTTATTGCTTATTTTATTAGTCTTTTTGATTACTGTATAAGACAAGTATTAATTTCACACATGTGGTTGTGTGCATAGACAAATATTAATTTCACATATATGGTTATATGCATATTCCCCAAATTCTGTATATGCTTTGCCTATTCATATACAGGTTTAAAAACATTTTGTTGGCATTGTAAGAGCAAGGTATACTGGAGAGTTAACTCCATCCTCAGAAAAAGCCTCCTTAAGAAATTCCCTGTGAGGCACAAGACTGATTCAACTCCAGTCCAAGAACCATAAACAGTTCCAAGCAGTACTTTTATCCTGGTCAAAATGACCCCATCTGGATGGTTAGGCAATGACTAGTTTGATAAATAACATCTTGTCACAACTGTTCTTGCAGGCATCTGTTAGTAACAATTTAGAAATTCCTCTAGCCCCCCATATCAATTAATCTAAAGGTCACCTACTCTTACCCAATCCTGAACAGACAAGGTAAACACCACCCTGCTTGCGGTTTTCTTCCTTTATAAACCCCTTACAATTCAGGTCAGGCACCCTTTTCTTGTAGCTGCTATGCCAGTTTGCTGGACAGTGTCTCTGGTGAGGCTCTTAACTTAACATTAAACCTTATGTGTTTGCATCAGTGAGTCGTCTCCTTCGTGGTCTCTTTTTGGGGTCCTACGAACTTGGCATAACACACATTAGGCTCCTTATAAATCCAGTTATTTAGCATATGTGCACATGTATACATGGTTTATGTTTTTGTTTTATTGATTTGCATTTTTATATATAATTTTCATTTTTAAATTCAAATTCAAATTAGAAACAAGGTTGCTTCACATATCAATTCCAGGTCCCTCTCCATTTCCCTACCCTGCTCCCTTGCCCTCCCACCAAACCCTCCAATATCACCTCATTTCCCCAGGGAGGGTGAGGATCTCCATGGGGGTGTCCAGTCTGTCATTTCATTCAGGGCAGGGCATAGACCTTCCCCCAAGAGTTCAGGGTGAGAGTGCATCTCTCATTGTTGGATGGGAGTCCAAAGTGCATTTGTATACCCAGGATAAATACTGATCTAGTACCCAAGGCTCAATAAATTACCTAGGCCTCCTCACTGACACCCACGTTCAGGGGGTCTTGGTCAGTCCTATGCTGGAATCCCAGCCATCAGTCTGGGATTCAAGAGCTATCCCTTTTCAGGTCAGCTGTTTCTGGGGGTTAGGCCAGCCCAGTCTTAATGCCTTTGTTCATATGTCCTCCCTCTCTGTCACTGAATTTCTTGAGTTCAGCTCAATACTTAGCCATGGGAGTCTGCCTCTGCTTCCATCAGCCACTGAATGAAGTTTCCCATACTCTCTGGCCATGGGATTGTAGGCTGGCACTTCTCAGATCTATGTCTAAAATCCATATATGAGAGAGTACATGCCATGTTTCTCTTTTTGTGACTGGGTTACCTCGCTCAGGAAGGTTTCTTCTAGTGCCATCCATTTGCCTGCACATTTCAGGATTCCATTGTTTTTTCTGCTGAATAGTACTCCATTGTGCAAATATACCACATTTTCTCTATCCACTCTTCAGCTGAGGGGCACCTAGGTTTCTTTCAGGTTCTGGCTATTACAAATAATGCTGCTATGAACCTGATGTTTCACAAAGAAGCTAAAATTATACAATGGAATAAAGAAAGCATTTTCAACAAATGGTGCTGACATAACTGGAGGCTGACCTGTAGAAGACTGCAGATAGATCCATGTCTATCACCATGCAGGAAACTTAAATCCAAATGGAGAGGCTTTCTATTAAAGCAATAGAAAAAGAAACTAAGACACAATGTACTGGAGAAGTGTGGCAGTTGCTGTCAGGAACCTAAGTGATTCCTTGGCCATCTCATGAGGTTTCAAAGGAAAGATATCATGATATTTTGGCAGAGAAACTGCCTTCATTCTCTCCATACTCTTTAGCCTGAATGAAGCTAAATTTAAAGATAATGAGCAGTTTATTTTGCAGAGGACAATTCAAGACAGGCAAGCATAGGCTGGAGAGAGGGCTCAGTGGTTCACAGAACTGACTGCACTTCCAGAGCATCAGCATTCAATTTCTAGCACCCACATACTTGCTCACAAAAATCTATAAATTCAGTTCTAGAGGATCCAGTGCCTCCATGGGCACCAGGCACACAAGTACTGTACAGGCATACATGTAGGTTAAACACCATGCACAGAAATAAAGAAGTTTTAAAAACAGGAAGTATTCAGGCTAGTGCTGAGAGAGCAATTGTGACACTCTTTTTCTTCCTTTTTTAAATTTAAGTTAAAAACTTTCTTGCTTCCCACCCCCACCATGCCCTCCAACCTACAACCTAATCTCCACTCTGATCCCCAGGAAGGGTGAGGCCTTCCATGTAGGATCTCTAGAGTCTATCATTTCACCCAGGGCAGGGCTTAAATCCTCCCCCAAGAGTTCAGGCTGAGAGAGCATTCCTCATTGTGGGATGGGCAGCCAAAGTGCAATTATAACTCTTAAAGACATCAGCACAGGGAAAGCTGTGTTGCACTGAGTTCAGGGGAAATGAATTCTTAGGGCAAAGCACAACTTCTTGGAGACTCCATCCTGTGATGATCCCAACACAATGAAAGAGAAAAAGTCCAGGGAGAACATCTTCCTTTTTATTCATAACCAACTGCCTAAGAAAGGGTTTTCCCTTAACCTATAGAACTTCTTTTTTACTTTGTGTGTTCAAAATTAAGAAACCTCAGAGTTTTCCATATGTGAAAGTGTTTGGGATGCCTACTTCACAACCTTACAACTCCTCCTCCTCTCACGGTTCAGGGAACACTGTAGAAGAGGGTGCCAGAAAGACTGTAAGATCTAGAAGTCAAGGAGGACTGTCACTAAACAATGTCTTTTAGACATGACGGGCAGCGGCAGTCAATTATCAACAGCTAAAATGGCATACACAACACCCAAGTCTCCCATATGATCTATTGTAATTGATGGAGCAATTCACAAGGCTCCAATTCTGGTTCACTATCTACAGACAATTGAGAACTGTCTGGGGAGAGAAATTCGGTTTTCTTCAGAGATAGGTTCCCTGGTAGGTTGTCCATAGTTCAGTGGACAGCTCTACACCCATGTGCATATGGACAACAATTTGGACTCAGTTGATTATATGTAAAAACAAATGAAGTTGATAGGGGAAGTTAGAAGATAGACCCAGTAGTTAGGGGGAGGACATGAGAATAAAACCCAAAAGATATCCAGGAATGAAAGAAAAATAATTCAGATAATTCAAAGGAATGAAAAAAAGTGTTGGAACTGTTTATGGGGACTTTTCAAGTAGGACTAAATGCATTTTATACCATAAGATGGTTGTGATCCTATGAGGACAAAAAGATGGAAGGTTATGGGTGTTGAGTGATGTCTTTGTGTGTCATGTTGGTAGGGGATAGAGTTGTGATAGCTAGAGTAGTCACTTCGACAATGGGTAAAGCTGAGTACTTCATAACGCTCATCTCTTTATATTGGAGATGCTATGTGACCAGCTGCTTCAAACTTCTGTCATGATGGAGGGTATTCTTCAAGTATGAGATGAGATAAACTCCTCCCCACTTCCCAGCCCCCCACCCCGTATGTTGTTTCTTGTGGGTATTTTATAACAGCAACAGGAAAAGAAAGTAAGGATGAGAAAGTGAACAGGATACTGTGAAATAACTCATCTCTTGATAACTGGGATACTGGAATCATTAAGAACCATTTTTCATTTCCTGGTTTGTTTATCCATTTTAAAAATTTCATTCTTTGATATTTAGAGTTACATAAATGCATAAGTACGTGTAGGTAAAGATGTATGCTTTCATGTAAACACATTGCATATATTTGTCATTTGCTTATATAGCATATGACATATTTAATTATAAGAATATACATATTAAGCTGGGCATTGGTGGCACATGCCTTTAATCCCAGCACTCAGCAGGCAGAGGCAGGTGGATCTCTGTGAGTTCGAGGCCAGCCTGGTCTACAGAGCGAGTTCCATGAAAGCCTCCAAAACAATACAGAGAAACCCTGACTTGAAAAACCAAAAAAAAAAAGAAAGAAAATATATATTAAAGATATTAAAGTGCACATGTATTTAAAGATAATCAGCAGTAAAAGCTATCCAAGTCATGTAAAAAATGATCTGAAAAACCATTCTAAAGTACCAATAAACTATGTTACACGATATGGAAAAACCTTATACTATTTGGTTATTTGAACACATACATTAACAGTGACTAATCAAAGATTCCTTTTTTGACCAAGATTTTAAATCTTGCAAGCTTACAGATAAGATATAAGAGTTTCAGCCATGGAGAGAATTTTTTTTTATTTTGTCTCAATGTTAGTGTCAAATCTATCTGACAAGTTTATTTAGATGTTTGTCATTGCAAATATAGGCTCTAATTTCCATTCAAAGACTGACTGTTGATGGTGAGGTGAAATCAAAAAACGAGCTTCCTTTGATTTGTTTTGACAAATACTCTGTTGGACATTAAAGTTTTCTTCACTTTCCCTTCACATTTTCTCTATCCACTCTTCAGGTAAGGGATATCTAGGTTGCTTCCAAGTTCTGGCTTTTAGAATTAATGATGCTATGAATATAGTGTAACAGACATCCTTGTTGTATGAATGGGCATATTTTGGATATATGACTGAGAGTGGAGTTGCTGGGTCTTGTGGTAGGTTTATTGCCATTTTTCTGACGAATCTCCATACTGATTTCCAAAGTGGCTGTACAAGTTGGCATTCCTACCAGCAGTGGAGGAGTGTTCCCCTTTCAACACATCCTCTCCAGCATTAATTGTCATTGGGGTTTTTGATTTTAGCCATGCTGACAGGAGTGAGATGGTATCTCAGAGTTGTTTTGATTTGCATTTCCCGGATGGCTAAGGATGTTCAGCACGGTCTCAAGTGGCTCTCAGTCATTTTAGACTCCTCTATTGAAAATTCTCTATTTATTTCTGTAGCCCACTTTTTAATTGGATCCTTTGGTGTTTTGGAGACATGCTTCTTGAGTTGTTTGTAAATTTTGGAGATCAGCCCTCTGTCAGATGTGGGGTTAATGAATATTTTTTCCAATTCTGTAGGCTGCCTTTTTGTATTGCTGACTGTGTCCTTTGCCTTACAGAAGCTTTTCAGTGTCAGGTGGTCCCATTTATTAATTGTTGATTTCACTGTCTATGCTACTGGTGTTATGTTCAGGAAGCTGTCTCCTGTACCAATTCGTTCAAGGGTACCACCCTCTTTGTCTTCTAAGAGGTTCAGTGTGGCTGCATTTATGTTGAGGTCTTTGATCTATTTGCACTTAAATTTTGTGCATGGCGATAGACATTGATGGATCCACATTCTTCTACATGCCAGCATCCAGTTATGCCAGTACCTTTTGATGAAGATGCTTTCATTTTCCATTGTATATTTTTAGCTTCTTTGTCAAAGATCATATGTTCATACGTGTGTGGGTTAATATCAGGGTTTTCAATTCGATTCGATTGGTTTACCTGTCAATTTTGTGCAAATACCAAGCTGTATTCAGGAATATAGTTCTATAATAGAGCTTGAAGTCAGGGATGGTGATGCCTCCAGACGTTGCCTTGTTGAACAGGGCTGTTTTGGCTATCCTGGGTCTTTTGTTTTTCCATAAAAAATTGATTATTGTTCTTTCATGGTCTGTGAAGTATTGTGCTGGGATTTTAATGGGGATTGCATTGAATCTGTAGATTACTTTTTTCAGAATTGTCATTTTTACTACATTGATCCTACTTATCCAACATCATGGGGGATCTTTCCATTTTCTGAGGGCTTCTTTAATTTCTTTCTTTAAATATTCAAAGTACTTGTGACACAAGTCTTTCACTTGTTTGGTAAGCGTTATCCAAGGTATTTTATGTAGTTTGTGGCAATTGTAAAGGATGATGTTTCTCTGATTACTTTCTCAGCACTTTTATCATAATTATATAGTAGGAATATTGATTTTTTTAGTTGATCTTGTAACCTGCCCCTTTCATGAAGGTGTTAATCAGCTGTAAGGGTTCCCTGGTAGAGTTCTATAGGTCATTTATATAAACTACATATCATCTGCAAATAGTGAATTTGTGACCTGTTCCTTTCCAATATGTATCCCCTTGATCTCCTTTTGTTGTCATATGACTCTAGCTAGAAATTCAAGTACTACATTGAAACGGTACGCAGAGAGTGGACAGCATTGTCTTGTTCCTGATTTTAGCGGAATTGCATTGAGTTTTTGTCCATTTAGTTTGATGTTGTCTGTTGGTTTACTGTATATAGCTTTTATTAAGTTTAAGTATGTTCCTGTTATCCCAGATCTCTCCAAGACCTTTATCATGAAGGGGTGTTGGATTTTGTCAAAGGCTTTTTTCAGCATCTAGTGAGATGATCATGTGATTTTTGTTTTTCAGCTTGTTTACATGGTGGCTTTATTGATGGATTTTCGTATGTTAAAACATCCCTGCATCCCTGGGATGAAATCTACTTGATCGTGTTGAATGATTATGTTGATGTTTTCTTGGATCTGATTTGCCAGTATATTATTGGGTATTTTTGCATCTATGTTCATGCGGGATATTGGTCTGGAGTCCTCTTTCTTAGTTGTGCCTTTGTGTGTCTTTGGGATCAAGGTTATTGAAGCCTTTTAGAAAGAGTTTGGCAAAGACCTTCTGCTTCTTTTGAGTGGAATACATTGAGAAGAACTGGTGTAAGCTGTTCTTTGAATTTCTGGTAGAATTCTGCATTGAGGCTATCTGGACCTGGTCTATGTTTGGTTGGGAGAATTTTGATGAGTTCTTCTAATCCAGTAGGGGCTATAGGTCTATTTAAATTGCTTATCTTTTCTTGATTTAATTTTGGCAAGTGATAGGTATCCAGAAAGTCATCCATTTCCTTTAAATGTTCATATTTTGTGGAGGACAGGTTTTCAAAGTATGACTTGATGATTCTCTGAATTTCTTCAGATTCCGTTATTATGTCCCCCTTTTCATTTCTGAATTTGTTAATTTTCATGTTCATGCTCTGCTGTTTGGTAAGTTTGGACAAAGTTTTTTCTATCTTGTTTATTTTCTCAAAGAACCAACTCTTCATTGAATTGATTCTTTGTATTGTTTTCCTAGTTTCTACTTTATTGATTTCAGCCCTCAATTTGATTATTTCCTGGAGTCAACTCCTCCTGGGGGATTTTGCTTCTTTGTGTTCTAGAGCTTTAAGCTGTGCTGTTAAATCTCTAGTATAACTATTCTCCAGTTTCTTCATGTGGGCATTTAGTGCTATGAACTCCCTCCATAGCACTGCTTTCCAAGTGTCCCATAGGTTTGGTTATGTTGTGTCTTCACTCTCATTGAATTCTAGGGAATCTTTAATTTCTTTTTTATTTCTTCTTTGACCCAGGAATGGTGCAGTTGTGCATTCTTCAACTTCCATGACTTTGTAGGTTTTCTGCAATTTGTTTTGTTGTTGAATTGTAATTTTAACGTATGGTGGTCTGATAAGATGCATGGAGTTATTCCAATTTTTTTGTAGCTGCTGAGGTTTGATATGTTGCCAAGTATGTGGTCAATTTTTGAGAAGGTTCCATGTGGTGGTGAGAAGAAAGTATATTCTTTTTTATGTGAATGAAATGTTCTATAGATGTCTGTTAATCCCAGTTTAGTCATGACTTCTATTAGACATTTTCCTTCTTTGTTGAGTTTCTGTCTGGTATTCCAGTTTAGTGGTGAGAGTGGTGTGTTGAAATCTCCCACTATAAGTGTGTGGGGCTTTTTATGTGATTTAAGTTTTATTAATGTTTCTTTTACGAATGTGGATGCCTTTGTATTTGGGGCATAGATGTTCAGGATAGACACTTCATCTTGGTGGATTTGCCTGTGATGAGTATGTAATGTCTTCCTTCATCTCTTTTGATTGATTTTATTTTAAAGTCTAATTTGTTAGATATTGGGATTGCTACACCTGCTTGATTCTTGGGTCCATTTGATTGGAAAAATTTTTCCCAACCTTTAACTCTCAGGTAATGTCTGTCTTTGAGGGTGAGGTGTGTTTCTTGTATGCAGCAGAAGGATGGGTTCTGTCTTTGAATCCATTCTGCTAGGCTGTGTCGTTTTATGGATGAGTTAAGGCCATTAATGCTGAGAGATATTAATGACTATTGATTGCTCATTTTTCTTTGATTTGGAATGGTTGTTGGTGGTGGAATTATGCGTGGAATTCCACCCCTTTGTTCTTTTTGCTGTTGGTAGAGTGGGGTTATCTAATGCCTATGTTTTTCTGGTTGTAGTTATCATCCTTGGGGTGGAGTATTCCTTCTAGAATTTTCTGTATGGCTGGGTTTATGGATACGTATCATTTGAATCTAGTTCTGTCATGGAATATCTTGTTTTCTCCATCTATAATGATTGAGAGCTTTGTTGGCTATAGTAGTATGGGCTGGCATCCATAGTCTCTTATTGTTGCTAGAATATCTATCCAGGACCTTCTGACTTTCAGAGTTTACATGGAGAAGTCAGGTATAATTCTGATAGGTTTGCCTTCATATGTTACTTGGCCATCTTCCATACCTGCTCCTAATATTCTTTCTTTATTCTGCATATTTGCAGTCTTGATTATTATTGGCGAGGGGACTTTTTTTGTGATTCACTCTTTTTGGTGTTCTGTAAGCTGCTTGTACCTTCATTGGCATGTCTTTCTTAAGGTTTGGAAAGTTTTCTTCTATGATTTTGTTGAATATGTTTTCTCCCCCTTTGAGGTGGTTTTCTTCACCTTCTTTTATACCTATTATTGCTAGGCTTGGTCTTTTCATGGTGTCCCATGTTTTCTGGATGTTTTGTGGTAAGGATTTGTTGGACATATGATTTTCTTTGGTTGATAAATCCATTTCTCCTAGTGTATCTTCAACACCTGAGATTCTCTCTTCCATCTCTTGTATTCTGTAGGTAATGCTTGTATTGGTATTACCTGACCGTTTGCCCAGCTTTTCTATTTCCAGCCTTTCTTCAGATTCTGTATTTTTTATTGTCTCTATTTCAGTTTTCACCCTTGTACTCTTTGTATTATTTCTTGCAATTTTAAGTCCATCTTGTTGTCCATTTGTTGCAGTTTATGAATTTTTTGTTTTGTTCTTTCTTCCATTTCTTGCATTTTTTGGTTTGCTTTTTCTTCCATTTCTTGAAATTTGATTTGCTTTTTCTTCCAGTTCTTGTATTTTTTTCGTTTGTTTTTTTCTTCCATTTCTTGTATTTTTTGGTTTGTTTTTTCTTCCATTTCCTGCCTTTTTGGTTTGTTTTTTATTCCATTTCTTGCATTTTTTCTGTGTTTTTTTCTTCCATTTCTTGCATTTTTTTGTTTTTTTCATCCATTTCTTTGAGGGATTTTCCTATATCCTCTTTTTAGGGCCTCTGTTATTTTCATGAAGGTGTTTTAAGGTCATTCTCTTCTGCTTCATTTGCATTGGAATGTTGGAGTCTTGCTGGCGTGGAGTCACTAGAATCTGGCAGTGTCATATTTGTTTTCTGTTGCTGAGTATGTTTTTGTATTGTCTCTTTCCCATCTCTTCTTCTAGTGGGTACAGAAAGAGTCCCTTATTGGTCTGGTGGTTAGGGAACCAGAGTGCTAGCAAGTCCAATAATCTGTTAGTTCTTCTATTCCTTGTCCTTGTTCTGGTCCCGTGGGTGGAGAAGACCAGGAACCTGGTGTGCTTAGCCTCCCACCTGGTCCTCTGTCCCCTTTGCTGGAAGAGAAGACTTGGGATCTGGGATGCTTGGCTCCTGAAGGGATTGGAAGATCTGTGAAGTTCCTAGGCAATCCCCAGGCACTGGAATGCAGGCCCGGATGCAGGGACTGTTTTACCTGGTCCAGCCATATCAGCTGGTCCCCTGGTCTCCTTTTTGGAAGAGAAGACCTAGGATCTGGCATGTTTGGCTCCACCCAGGATGAGAAGCTCTGCAGTCTTCCCCAGTCACTGGAAGGCACGCCAGGATGCTGGTTATTGATTTGCATTTACCTATTCAGATTCTATGGGAATTTACTCAAAACAAATTGTAATTCTTTAAAAGACAGTCAAATTTTTAATTATTTGCTTTTAAGTCTCTGAGTGAAACCCCCTCATGTCTACAATAAGATAAATATCTTAGAATATTTCCTTGCTAAACTCTAATAGTAATATTGAACTATTTTTCTGAATCTAAATAATAACATTATATGCCATTGTAGAGTCTCGTATTTTAAAATAACATGGCACTTTCCACAAGAATATACTCATAGTAAGCCAGTTTATTTTTTTCTGAAACAGAAAAGAAATCATCTACATTCATGTACACATGGAGTAAATACGGAAAGTAATACATAGATTACCATAGATTGTCTTTGAGTATTGGCATGGTGAGCCGTGACAGGCAGAAACCCTGACAGGACAGACCTCATCGTGTTTTTCATCCTTTTTACCTTCAGATTGTGTGAGTTAGGCTTCATTATCTATTGCAAGGTCCATCGTGTCTTCACAAGGCACTGCAATCTCATGGTGATATGCATGGACAATGACAAGTAAATACCCAAGGTTATTTTTACAGAAAGCTTTTGTCAGTTCATTCGATGCCGAAAAAACAGCAAATGATGCAGTGCTTGTCAGACGTTCATTATTTGTGAAATCAATAACTCGTATTTACAGCCCCAATTTCAAATATTAGTTTGGTTACCTTTTTATGATCTTTCCCTGGTTATAGTATTCTTAACAATTTACAACTCAAAATTGTTGTAACCTGAGTCCTAGGAATAGTTGTGTACTGTACCACCACCTCCTAGCGTCAGACTGCTGGGATTAAAGGTGTGTGCCTGGCTTCTATGGAATGTGGCTGACTTTCCTTTCTGAATTTTTAGGCAAGCTATAATAAATCATAATTAATATATGACTACAAATTGTGCTACATATATGGATAGAAATGTGATTTTTGATACAATGTGTAATGATTAAATGAAGTCAGTTAACTAATCCATCATCTTCACATTTTTGGTGATAACATACTGAAAATATACTGTCAGTTGTCTTTAAAAATTACAGTGTATTTAATGACACTTCCTTTCAGAAATGCAAGCAGAGTTTTAGACCCTGCTTCCCAGAAGCAGGTAAGAATAAAGGATTGATAGTCTAAAAGCATGAAAAACTTAGCATTCTTTCAGTTTGCATCCATTTTCAAAATTGATTTGAACATTTTCTTTCCTCTAGGACATGTTGCCCTGTAACTTGCCAGTCTATACTTGTTAATTCTCTGTCTGTATGATAGTTTGCAGAGGTAATAAGAATGTTCATTTACTGTCTTGCCTGCTCTTCGTCATCTATCTTCTTATAAATCAGTGACAGACAGAGAGGAGTGATGAGCAAATTGGCAAAGAATGGGCTGGCAAAACCAGCAGAGACAGCTGATCTGAACAGGGGAGAACTCTTGGACCCCAGACCGACAGCGGGGAGGCCAGTATGGGGCTGATCTGGACCCCCTCCCTGAATGTGAGTGTCAGTGAGAAGGCCTGGGCAACCTATGGGGCTCTGAGCAGTGGATTAGTGTCTATCCCTTGAATACAAACAGTCATCGTGTGCCCATAGCACAAAGAGGGATGCTCTGAGCCTGGACTCTTAAGGGAGTGCCTGGACTCTACCCTGAGTGAATTGACAGACTCTAGATATCCCCTATGTGGAAGGAATTGGCAATAGGATGGGAGGCTGGGGGGGGGGAATGGAGGAGTGCCGGAGGAGGGGAGGGAGAGGGAACTGGGATTGACATGTAAAACAAGCTATTTAAAATTTAAAAAAAAGTTAATTTTGAAGAAAAGAAGGAAACCGAAAGTCAAATGAGAAGGAATTTATGTAATATAATATACCAGATAATAAATTTCAGAGATATGAAAGCATTGGGGGTAAAACTCGAGGAAGAAATGTGTTCCGGGGAAATAACTGAAGTTATGCTACCAAATGGGAAATGATTTTGCAAATCGCTATGAGGTGTTTATTAGAGTTAAAGATACACATGAAAATGAAGTAGAACAGTCAGAAAGAAAAGCATCTGAAGCCCTTGACTGTTCTTCATCTCCTTCTGATGCTTCTGCTAATAGGAAGAGTGAGCCACACTGCAGCAGCGAGTTTCCTTTAGAGGACTACCCAGATGATGAAGATGATGAGAACAACCATGAAGACCATCCTGACATTAATGAAAAGGAAGAACATACTCCTGAAATACATAAACTTGATTCATACAATAAGAAGAGATCCTCGACTTTTGATTAAAATAAAATTCTATAAATATCACAAACTGAATCACCTAATTAAAAAATCTTTCTCTTATGGACTGTTAAATATAGTATTATAAGTAGCAGATATAATGAATAAAAGGCCTCAAATTTCTATGAAGAATATCCTCCATAACATACATGAATAGCATAAAATAATCAACCCTGAGTGATAAATTCTTATCAAGAACATCATATTTTGGTAGCATGGTTTGTGAGGAGGAAACAGTCTGATAAAGTAATACAATTTTCATTCTGGCCTCTATATTACAGACAACTAAATGCATACATTCATGAATAAAATGATAATGGGATTTTAAATGTGCTGTTCTTAATGTACTTCTTTTTAGTTGATAAATATCAAGTATCAGTATCAATACAGTACTTTTCCTATGTGCTTTTTCGATGTCCTCCCGAAATGAAACAGGATGCACCAAATGTCCGATTGTTAAAGTTATTTCTTCATTCAGTAATGAAGCTTTGTCCTCTTCCCCAGAGTTGTATGTGCATAGTTGGATATACATATTTCTTTCTGTTTTCTGAAACAAAGTAACTAACAAAACAACTTAATATAGAAAGTTTTAATTTTGTGTTATGATGTGAGGGTATACATTTCATCCTAGTGGGGGAAGATAGAGGAGTAGACTAGTCAATGTTGGGAGGAATCTAAAGCAGCATGTCACATTACACACACAATCATTAAGCAATCAGATGAATTCTGATGCTTACCTCAGTTTCTCTTTTTATTTAGTCCAGGACATCATCCAATGTTACAGTTTCACCTACCTTCAAGCTATGTCTTTTATATTCAATAATTTCAGTCTTTAAAAACTACTCCATAAATATGCCAAGAAATTTGTCTCTTAAGTATAGATTTTGTTAATTATCACTAATTTATCCCTTGCCTATTTAGTACCCAAGCATATAACTTTTAATTCATAACCTTCCACGTCTCTTCAAATATCTTCAGTCTAACGCACACACACATGCCTGGGACCGCCTGCCCCTGGAACTGAGGAGAAAATAGAACCCTGCCAAGGCCCATTGTAACTGAGCAGGTTAAGATGACTCAGGGAGGCCTGCTCTGGGCACCAATGAGAAAACATGGGTGGGGCAGTTGGGCAGTATTATGGTGAGCAAAGTTATGGTGTTGTCATATGGGGGAAAGAGAGACAGGCTGGTTCATATCCTGTGAGGAGGCTCATCTAAAGAGGTAAAGACAGGGAGGCATATGCTGAGGTGGGTGGCTTACTTGGCACCCTGGACCAAGGTGACTATTGGGCTTGGGCTTCTGCATAGACCCATGCCTGGGTCCAAGGCCATCCTACATCTACAATCTGTGTAGATGTCCATGGCTCCTGATAACTCTGAAGGCTGAAAGGATAGAGCTGCACAGAGTTGGCTGTGTCCCTCAGGAGTTGCAACAATAGGGAGAACAGCCCCCATCCTTACTGGCTTTAGCACTTGGGAGTGCAAGCCTTGCACTTCTCCTGGGGAACACAGTAGAGCTGACCCTGCTGGTGGGCATGAGTGTGGAATAGTGTCTATATTAGTGGTGTTATGTTCAGGAAGCTATCTCCTGTACCAATTCATTCAAAGGTACTTCCCACTTTCTCTTCTAAGAGATTCAGTGTAGCTGGATGTATGTTGAGGTATTTGATCCATTTGGATGTAAGTGTTCTGCATGGCAATAGATATGGATCTATCTGCAATCTTCTGCATGTCACCAGCCACTTATGCCAGCACCATTTGTTGAAGATGCTTTCTATTCTCCATTGCATAACTTTAGTTTCTATGCTAACAATCGGGTGTCTGTAGGTTTGTGGGTTATTTTTAGGGTTTTCAATTTGGTTTTGTTCATCTACCTGTCTATTTTTATGCCAATACCAAGCTGTTTTCAGGACTATACCTTTATAACAGAGCTTGAAGTCAGGGATGGTGATGCCTCTGGAAGTTCCTTTATTTTACAGGGTTGTTTTGACTATCCTGGGATTTTTGTTTTTACAAATAAAGCTGAGTATTCTTTCAACATCTGTGAAGAATTGTGTTGGGATTTTGATGGGGATTGCATTGAATCTGTATATTGCTTTTGGCAAGATTGCCATTTTTCAATGTTGATCCTACCTATGCAAGCACATCGGAGAACATTCCATTTTCTGGTTTCTTCTTTAAATTCTTTCTTTAAAACTAAAAGTTCTTGCTATATAGGTCTTTCACTTGTTTGCTTAGATTTATCCTAAGATATTTTATGTTGTTTGTGGTTATTGTAATGGGTGATGTTTTTCTGATTTCTTTCTCAGCCCATTTATCATCTGTATATAGGAGGGCTACGGATTTCTTTTAGTTAATCTAGAATCCTGCCACTGTGCTGAAGATATTTATCAGCTGCGGAGTATTTCCCTGGTAGAGTTTTTCAGGTCACTTATGTAAACTATTGTATCATCTGCAAAATGTGAAAGTTTGACTTTTTCCTTTCCAACTTGTAATCCCTTGATGTCCTTTTATATTCTTATTGCTGTAGCTAGAACTTCAAGTACAGTGTTGAAAATATACAGAGAGTGGACAGCCTTGTCTTCTTCCTGATTTTAGAAGAATCACATTGAGTTGATCACCATTTATTTTTATGTTAGCTGTTGTTTTACTGTGTATTGCTTTTATGATGTTTAGGTATGTTCCTGTTATCCCTGATCTCTCCAAGTCTTTTATCATGAAGGGGTGTTGAATTTTGTCAAAGGCATTTTTTAGCATCTAGTGAGATGATCATGAGTTTTTTCTTTTCATCTTGTTTATATGGTGCATTACAATGATGGATTTTTGTCTGTAGAACCATCCTTGTATCCCTGGGATGAAGCCTACTTGATCAGGTGGGGTGATTTTTCAGATGAGGTCTTGGATTTGATTTTCCAGTATTTTGTTGAGTATTTTTGCATCAATATTCATGAGGGATATTGGTCTCATGTCTTTCTTAGTTGTGTGTTTTTGTGGCTTTGTTACCAAGGCAATCATATTCTCCTAAAAGAGTTTCACAGTGAACCTTCTGCTTCTACTTTGTGGAAAAGTTTCAGAAGTACTGAGATTAGCTTGTCTTCAAATTTCTGGTAGAATTCTGCACTGCACCCAAACCAGTGCTTTTTTTTGGTTGGGAGCCTTTTGATAACTGTTTCTATTACATTAGGGGTTTGAAAACTCACCAAAACTCATCAATCCCTGAATTAAAAAATCCAACAATCTGTGAGTTCCCAAACCAACCTTTCCTTGAGCTCAAAATGCCACCAATCCCTGGGCTTGCCTTGAAATCTCACCAATCACAACCCTAGAATATACACTGTGAGAAACTAATGCCTCCTGCTCTTGTGTGAGTTTTGTTGTACAGTGTGACTTCATGGTATTGCTATGACTACAACTGTCAAGATACCTTTCCCTTCAGAGCTGTAACACCTTCCCTGCAGTGCTGCCACACATGCACTGGGGAAACTGTTCTTCTCAGAGCTGTAACACTTACATTGGTGAAGCCTTTCCCCCTTAGAGCTGTAACACAGAGATAAACAAATGTTCCTAATGGCTTTGATCTGCCTTTCCATCAGAAAACTGTTTCCCTCATAATGTCTCTGGCTGTGTAGCCAATGCCTTGAAGAGGGATAGAAAATCACATTACTCATGTTATTTTCTGCCTCCACCTAAATCTGACTGTTTCCACCAGCTATGTCCCACAGTCTCACAGGCCTTGTGACCGGCTCTTCTATTGCTTGTTTAAACTCTTACATAGTTCAATTAGTTCAAATGTTGAATATGTCCTGATTACCCCAGTTTCTTGTATTGGACCATGTTTAATGCACCCTTCTGTAAGTTGGAATACAGATTTTGCCTCTTCTAATACAGTTTGAACATATGGGGGTATCTTCTACTGGTTTTACTACCTCTCTAATCCTTTTGTTTATCTTATTTACTTGCAAAATTGGAGCCTCATTTCCCTTTCTTGTTGCAATTGCTCCTTTATACAAAGGAGTTCCTGCTTGGTCATTTTCACAGTCTCAGATGCATTTATGCCTACACACAACACACCAGCAGACAATTTGTCACACTGTGTACAATCTTAACTTTTGCGTTGTAATCCTAAAGACTGAAAATTTCCTCTAAGCCTTTAACTGTTTCATGTGGTGGAGCCCACTCACCAAGAAGGCATTCCATCCATCTTAAACCACACAGATGAAGACTATCATCCTGGCATTCCTACCACATATGCTATTAATCCTGATAACTCAGCTTTAGTTATAGCAAGAACCATATTACCACTGTCACAGCACAAAGGCACATGAACACACACCATACAAGAAAGAAATTGGTATCAGAATTTCCTCCACATATGTTCCTGCCTCACGCTACTAAGGCTTAATTTTATGCCTTGCTACACATAGCTAGAACCACATACCAAGGACTCTCCAATTTATCTTTGATTATTTCATGTCTTTGTCTAGGTGTCCATCATGTTGTGTGACAAAACTTTTCCTGAAGATATTAAACACATTTTTACTCAGCCCAGATACAACTTTAATCTGGACATTCTCCTGCTAGTCTGTATAAAGACATGTAAGAAAGATATGTTGCTCTTTGCCTGCTTGCCCTTGCCTTACTAGTATGTCCATTCCATGTGTATACTGAAGAACAGCTGAGATATTCAGCCTTGTGGACTGAACAACTGCTGGATTCTTGGACTTCCATTCACAACAGATATTGTTGGATTAGCTGGACTACAGACAGCCTGTAAGTCATTCTAATAAATCCCCTTTCTGTGTATATACAGAGATATTTTTCTATAAACTCTGTTGCTTTAGAGAACCTTGACTGGTACAGAGTATATACTTTTAATAAACAATCATTTCATCAAATATGAATTCAGATAACCTGTGTACATGACCTGGTGGACCTTACTGACACATTAGCAAAGAATTCAACACTGCAGAGAATCAGCATTTTTATTCCTTTCACACTGTTTAGTTAAACTAAATGTTATAATGGGATTATGCATATCGTGACTGAATGTAAAAAATGTAGTTTGTTAGAAAAACATGTCATATTTTCCTCATGTCTAAACCATCATGACAGGAGTTTTCCATTATACAAATTTTTAGTGTGGTTTGAATGAGAATGATCTCCATATGCTCAAATATTTAAATGTTTGATCCCCAGTTTTTGGAATGATTTTGGAATAATTAGAAGGTGTGGTCTATTGGAGGAGGTGTGTCACTGAGGTTGGGCATTGATGTTTCAAAGCCCATGGGCCCAGTCTCTCTCTCTCTCTCTGCCTCCTGCCTGCTGATCAAGATGTAAACTTGTAGCTACTGTTGCAACACTATTACTGCATGCTTGCTGCCATGCTTCCATCATGATGATCCTGGGATAGCCCTCTGTTACTAAAAGAAAGCCCCAAATAAACTCTTACTTCAATAAGTTGCTTTGGTCATGATGTCTCTTCACAGAAATAAAAAATTAACCTAGACATATACAAAGTCATAGATTTTTCTTTTGAAAAAATTTATACTTTTATTATGGTGGAGATGTTTACATTTCACTAATGGGGCAGCTATTTAAAATTTTATCATGGGGCAAGTTTCTCTATATTATTGCTATTTATTCTTCTATAAGCCAGTTTTAATCTTTAATAAGCAGTGTAGGGAAAAATAATATTTATATTCCTTGCTGTGTTTTTTTCCAGTGAGTTTGTAGAGAAAGATTTGAAAGGCATTTGAATAATGAGAATCAGAAATAGATAGAGTATAAATAAAATAAATTTTAAGAAGAAGTTGGACATTCTGTTGATCTGTGCATTCTTTATGAGATTTTTCATGAGTGTGTGTACGTGTGTGTTTGTGTGTGCGTGTGTGTGTGTGTGTTTGTGTGTGTGTGTGTGACTGTAAAACCATGCATGAAAAGAGTCCATTAATTTGAAAGAGCGAGACAAAGCTTATGGGAGACTGAGGTGAGGAAAGGAAAATGGTTGATATATTGTAATTATATTTGTGTTCATGTATTTGAACACTTGGTCCCCAGGTAATGGTGATGTTTGGAGAGGTAGTGGGGAGAGTCATCTTTGCTATTAGAAATAAATCATTATGGGTGGGATTAGAACTTTTATGGGCCTTCCCTACTTCTGGTTCTCTTTTGTTCACTCTATTTTTCTGTGTCTTTCTGTCTCTATCTCTCTGTCTCTATCTTTGCCACTCTCTGTCTCTTTCTTTGTGTCTCAGTTTGACTCTAATTTTGTCTGACACCCTTTCCATGTTTATGGTTGAAGATGTGATCTCTTATCTTTCCATTCTGTTCCTTTCAAGACTTACTTTGGATTATGTTGTTTTATCACAAGTGAATAGCAACAAGAACAGAAGTGGTATAGCAAATAACGGTAATATAAATATCCATTTAAATAAAAAAATTAAAAAAGTTTGTTTTTCATTCCCAAGTACTTACATGGAAAAGGAACATGAGGGACCTGCCATTTTTTTCAAAAACATAACAAAGTAAAATATGAGGTCTATGCATATAGGTAATCTCAACAGGATATATATTTAAAATGTTATAACAAGAAAAAAAGGTTGTGACAAATTTAACCCTTGCTTTAAAATGTAAGTAATCTTTATAAAAGATGAACACAAGAAGCACAACTCATTTTAAACACAATCCTGGCCTACAACTAAGCTTGGTATATTGCAGAAAAAGGAGAGTTTAAAAGTCCTGTTAATTAATTAGTTCATTAATTGTTTGATTGGCTTTATTTTAAGTAGAAACAAATAGAATATCAAATCAGTATTAATTTGAATTCTGAGTAAAAGTACATTATTGCAGAATGTAAGTTTTGGGGGATACCATAGTATAGTGTGGGGAGTATGTTCTCCTAGCATAAGGCCATTCATGAAGATGATTTTCAATACATAAGTTTCACTTATGATTATGATGGCCCTGAAGATATAGCTCAACCAATAAGAAATTCACCTTGCAAGCATAAGGACCTGAGTTCAATTCCCACAAGCTATGTAAAAATGTTACATGTGGCAGTACTGTTTTGTAATACCACTTCTCTGAAAGGAGAGACAAAGGTTTCCATAGGACTTGCTGATTCTTCAACCTAGCCAAAAATATCAGCTCCAGGCTAATGAAAGACAGTCTTAGAGAAGGTAGACAACATTCCTGAAGACTGCACCATAAGTCTCCTCTAGCCTCCACACACACATGCACAAGCACCTACATATGTTTACACATGTACACACACACACACACACACACAAACTATGATATTGGAAGTGTGTGTGTGTGTGTGTGTATTAGGACAGAATGTAAGTTTTATAAATAATAAACATTTAAAACACAATTTATTTGTTCTGTAGTTAAGAGAATAAACAAAAATAAGATTTTATTTAGTCATTTAAATAAAGATCTTTGGTATAGACTTTGATTCAGGTATGGTGAATATGAGGAATTTAATGATTCACACATTTTTCTCTCAAGTCTCAGTAAATACAGAGGTAAATGAATACTTGAATTGTATGATAGTAACAAATACCACAGGCCTAGTGATATCCCAGCTAAATTATAAGATAGGGAAGCAATCCAGCATCATGAAATTACTCAAGTTATTACTGTGTCATGTGTTGATTAACAACAGTAATACATTCTGAGAACTGCATCATTAGGCAGTGTCTGGTGTAAACATGAAAGGATGAGCTTACAGAATCTGTTTTTTTTGTTGTTGTTTTACTAGACAGGGTTTCTCTGTATTGTTTTGGAGGCTGTTGGTCCAGCCCCGCCTCGAACTCACAGAGATCTGCCTGCCTCTGCCTCCCGAGTGCTGGGATTAAAGGCGTGTGCCACCACTGCCCAGTGAGCTTACAGAATCTTAAATGGTATAACATGCTATGTATTTAGGTATTGTGGTATGACTCATTACTCCTAGACTACAAAGCTATAAAACATTGTGTTTAATAATGATTAGGGAAGGCAAGTATAGTATATTATTATTTTGCATCTAAACATATCCAAACATAGACAAGCTACATTAAAATTAAGGTATAGAAATTATATTTTCATCACTATTTCTAACACTTTGAATACAGAATACAGAAAGGGAAGTTGTTCTGTATGAGTCAGTGAGTGGTGAGTGAATGCGAAGGCCTAGGGCATAACTGTGCAATGGATTTATAAGCACTGCATATAGGCTATGATAGACTTACAAGTTAAATATTGGGGTTGGAATCAGCATTATTGCTATTGACATATCTTATTTTGCTCAAAAGTCTTCAGTAGCACTTCAATTCATAGGGGACATTTTGTATGATAACAATGCTTCTTGTTCTGGAATACTTTGTAAAGGACCATTGAGAGTTTTCTTATAGCTAATTTTCTTTTGATAAAAGCAGAAGAATTATATCAAATAAAATAGTAATAAAATCATGCTGTATTTAAACACATATACCATTATTATTATTAGTCATTAAGAAGCAATTAAATATAGTACATAATTCTGTGTTCTGTAATTTCTTCTGACTGATAGTGTGGCAAAATTATGTATAGAATTGCCACATATTCATAAGTAATATATAGTACTACCATGTTATTATTCTAAAACATTACTAAGTCACAGGAATTTTTATAAGCATACAGAGAACTTAGACACTACATAGTCTATGATTGGTGAAAATGTTATTACTCAGAATTCATAATTATGCATTAATTAAAGTATGCCAGGTAGCATAAAATTCTTTTTAAATATTACTTTGACTATATATATACATATATATATATTACCTATAAGGTGAATATTAGGCAAGAATTAAATTTTGAAATGATTGTATTGAGAAGTGAAAAATGGCTGGGCATAGGAGTGAATGCCTTTAGTCCCAGCACTCAGGAGGCAAAGGCATATAAATCTATGAGTTCAAGGACAGCTTGGTCTACAGAGTAATTTCCAAGACAGCGAGAACTACATCAGAAAAACTTTGTTAGAGTCTGGGGGTTGGGGGGAACACAAATGCCTTTAAATTCAGCACTTGGGTATAAGAGTCAGGTGGATCTCTGTGAGTTTGAGGCCAGCTTGGTCTACAGAACAAATTCTAGGACAGCCAGGACTGTTACAGAGACAAAACCTGTCTCAAAAAACCAAAAAGAAAAGTGAAAATGAATCTATTCAATCTGATTTATTATTATGTATAAAATACTTTATGTGGAATAGTATTATAATTAAGTTAATTACATTATTATTTCAATTATATTGAAAAACACAGTTACATAATTACAGTTAATGTCCAAGTCCACCTATTTGACATCTTTGCTAATTAAACATGGATAACTATTTTCTGTTAAAATTACCAACTAAAAACTACAATTAAGCATTGATTTGACAGCCTCCCTTATATAAACTGCAAACATTTCTTACACTACTATCAAAATAGATTATTTGCTTCATTTTAGCTATTCCATTTGAACATTCAAGTAAAAAGGCAGGGATTCATGTAAAAATTTCTCGTACGAACAGTCATGGGAAATTTCCAGCAATATTATATATATATAGAATACAGAAATATTGAGGTGAGGGATGGATCTGCAAAAGCCCTTAAAATACACAGAATCAAATCCAAGAAATCCAAAGAAATGTCTGTTGCCATTTAGATGGTGACAAGTTGAGCATATCCTATCTGGATGTCACTAGAATCTAGTTATGACTGAATTTTTGAGGAAATATAATTTCTGGGATTAGATGCTGAAAGAATCCCATATAATACTACATAGCATATACTCAAAGACTGATACCACTCTCAGTCCTGTGCTAACTGTGTTTCCTGCTAGATCTTATTAAAAATTGGGAAATAAACAGATACTGCTAACACATCATTACAATGGACCTCGGGTCTGTCCATTTTGTCTTCTTGAAGAACCAGCTCTTGAATTCATTAATTATTTTTATTGTTGCCTTTACTGTCTATTTCATTCACTTCTCTGACTTTTTTCTGTCGAGTGGGTTTGGATGTGACTTGAAATTACTTTTTATATTTTTCCATTGAAAAACACTTCTTTAGTATGTTCTGATACTGGTTTTCCCTTCTGTGGCTCTTCCCAGATACCAACTCCCTGCTCTCTCTCTCTCTCTCTCTCTCTCTCTCTCTCTCTCTCTCTCTCTCTCTCTCTCTCTCTCTGTCTGTCTGTCTGTCTGTCTGCCTGTCTCTCTCTCTCTTTCAAAAACAAACAGGAACAAAACAAAGCAAGAGCAACAACTACAAAAACTAGAATAAAAGAAGAAAAAGACAATATACACTTAAACAACCAAAATCTATAAAACCAAAATCAGGAAGCATAATATACAAACAAAAGGCTGACAAGTCAAAAAATATGCTCAAACAAAGCAATATGAGACTAAAACATCTACAAAAATATCACTGAGTTTCTTTTCTGTATTGGCAATCTACTGGTCGGACATGATCCATACCTTTAGTGTGGTTTATATACCTGGTGAGACTCCATTGAAGAAAATTATTTTTTACAAGCAATTGTCAAGATACCTTCTTAGTTAATTCTCCCTTTTCAGAGTTTGTATCTTGTCTTTCTTGAACCTGCACAGGCCCTGTGAGTGTTGCTCTAGTCTTTGTCTTTTCATATATGACTCAGTCCTGTTGTGTATAGAAGGCTTAGGTTTTAGGTGTCCTCCATGCCCACTGGTACTTAAAACATTCCTGCTTCTTCTCCCAGTGTTCCATGATCCCTATGGTGATAAATTTGGTACAAACATCTCATTTAGAACTGAGTGTCCTAATGTCTCCCACTCTCTGCACATGCACACTGTCCAGTTGTGGATCTCTATGTTAATTCGCATTTACAGAGAGAAGAGATTCTCTGACGATGTCTGAGTAAGGCACTACTCTGTGGGTATAGCAGAATGTCTTTCCTTAGGAGTCATTCTACTGCCATGTTCCTTTAAGAGAACAATAGTGTTTAGTTTTCACCTAGGGTCATGGCCTAGGTAATCTCAGGTTCATGTACACTTAACCAATGTCAGGAATGGATTCCATCTCTTGGAATAGGTCTTATTTCCAATCAAAAAGTGTTTGGTTGTTTACACAGTTTATGCCACTGTTGCACCAGCGTGTTATGTAGGCAGATCATGGTTTTAGATCACGGGGTTAGTAAACTGGGTTAGAAATTACTACTCTCTTCTGGTAGCATAGAGAGTACCTTATAGTACCAAGAAAACTAGACAATAAGGGTGAAGACTGAAGCCATGACTTGGAAATTTGTAGTTTAAATGCCTACATAAAAAATGGAAAGAACGCTAGTTAATGAGCCAAATTTGTAAGAACAAGAACTAACCAATTCTATACCCAGTGATTTTACTTTAATCCAAGAAATTTTAATTTTATTAAAGGATTAACTCTTATTTGTGGTTATTTCTAGTGATAGCTTCACTCCCTCTGCCCTTGGATTTCTTTATTATGTTTTTTATTCATTTTACATACCAACCACAGTTCCCATTCCCTCCCCTCCTCTGCTCACTCCCACTTACCCCAAGAAATTCCCTATCCAATACTCAGAAAACGTAAGGACTCTCATGGGATGTCAAGAAAGCCTGGCACATCAAGTTGAGGCAGGATCAGGCAATTCCCACCTGCATTGAATTTGAACCAGGCATCCAATAGGGAATGGGCTCCAAAACCCAGCTCATGTACCAGGGATGGATCCTGGTCCCACTGCCAGGGATTTTACAAACACACCAAGTTACACACTGTCACCAACATGCAGAATGCCTAGTTCAGTCCCATGCAGGATCCCCATCTGTCAGCCTAGAGTTCATGAGCTTTCACAAGCTGAGTCAGCTGTCTCTGTGAGTTTTCCTGTCATGTTCCTGACCTCCCTTGCTTGCTCATATAATTCATCATCTCTCTCTTAGACTGGACTCCTCGAGCTCACCCTGGTGGTTGCTTGTGGATCTTTGTATCTGCTTCCATCAGTTACTGGATGAAGGTTCTATGATGAAGGATAAGGTAGTCACCAATATGATTACAGGGGAAGGTCAAGCCGTGCACCCTTTCTACTACTGCTAGGAGTCTTAGCTGAGATCATACTTGTGGATTCCTGGGAAATTCCCTGATACCAGGATTCTCCCTAACACCATAATGACTCCCTCTATCAAGGTATCTCTTTCATTGCTCTCCCACTCAGTCTCTCTCCCAAATTGACTATACATGTCCCTCACATTCGTTCTCATCCCCTATCCCATTCCATTTACTGCCCCCACCTCCAGTTTACTCAGGGCATTTCATGTATTTGCCCTCCCCAGGTCGATCCATGTGTCCCTCTTAGGGTCTATCATAGATCCAGATTCTCTGGAGCTGTGGATTGTAATCTGGTTATCTTATGCTTTATATGTACTTATGAATGACTGCATACCATATTTGTACTTCTGATCCTGGGTTACCTCACTCAGGATGATTTTTGTTAGTTCTGTCTATTTGCCTGAAAATTTCGTGATACCATTTTTTATTTATAGCTGAGTAATACTCCATTTTGAAAATGTACCACATTTTACTTATCCATTCTTTAGGTGAGGACATCTAGCTTATTTGCAGGTTCCAGTTATTGTGAATAATGCTGCTATGAACTTAAGTGAGCAAGTGTCCTTGTGGTAGGATTGAGTATCTCTTGGTATATGCCCAAGAGTGGTATCACTCAGTATTGAATTAGATTGATTCCCAATTTTCTGAGAAACAGCCATATTGATTTTAAAAGTGGTTGTATGATTCTCCAGTTTATTCATGTGGGCACTTAGTGTTATGAACTTCCCTCTTAGCACTGCTTTCACAGTGTCCCATAAGTTTGGGTATTATATGTCTTCATTCTCATTGAATTCGAGGAAGTCTTTAATTTCTTTTTTTATTTCCTCTTTGACCCAGGGATGGTGCAGTTGAGCATTATTCAATTTCCATGAGTTTATGTAGGTTTTCTGCAATTTGTGTTGTTGTTGAATTCTAATTTTAATGCATGGTGGTCTGATAAGATACATGGAGTTATTCCAATTTTTTTTAGCTGCTGAGGTTTGATATGTTGCCAAGTATGTGGTCGATTTTTGAGAAGGTTCCATGTGGTGCTGAGAAGAAGGTATATTCTTTTTTATGTGGATGAAATGTTCCATAGATATCTATTAATCCCAGTTGGGTCATTACTTCTATTAGTCCCTTTTGCTTCTTTGTTGAGTTTCTGTTTGGTATTCCTGTCTAATGGTGAGAGTGGTGTGTTGAAATCTCCCACTATAACTGTGTGGGGCTTTAGATGAGATTTCAAGTTCTAATAATGTTTCTTTTAATGAACGTGGATGCCTTTGCATTTGGGGCATAGATGTTCAGAATTGACACTTCCTCTTGGTGGGTTTCACCTGTGATGAGTATGTAATAACCTCCTTCATCTCTTTTGATTGATTTTATTTTAAAGTCTAGTTTGTTAGATATTAGGATTGCTTTCTCCGTCTATAGTGATTGAGAGCTTTGCCGGGTATAGTAGTCTGGGCTGGCATCCGTAGTCTCTTAGTGTAGGTAGAATATCTATCCAGGACCTTCTGGCTTTCAGCGTTTCCATGGAGAAATCAGGTGTGATTCTGATAGGTCTGCCTTTATATGTTACTTGACCTTTTTCCTTAGCTGCTCTTAATATTCTTTCTTTATTCTGTATGTTTGGGGTCTTGATTATTATTATTATGTGGCGAGGGGATTTTTTTTGTGGTCCACTCTATTTGGTGTTCTGTAGGCTTCTTGTACCTTCATTGGCATGTCTTTCTTAAGGTTGGGAAAGTTTTCTTCTATGATTTTGTTGAATATGCCTTCTGCCCCTTTGAGCTGGATTTCTTCTCCTTCTTCTATACCTATTATTCTTAGGTTTGGTCTTTTCATGGTGTCCCATATTTCCTGGATGTTTTGTGTTAAGGATTTGTTGGATTTAAGGTTTTCTTTGGTTGATAAATCCATTTCTCCTAGCGTATCTTCAACACTTGCGATTCTCTGTTCCATCTCTTCTATTCTGTTGGTAATGCTTGTATTGGTAGTGCCTGTCTGTTTGTCCAGCTTTCCTATTTTCTGCCTTTCTTCAGCTTGTGTTTTTTTTAATGACTCTATTTCAGTTTTCAACCCTTGCAGTGTTTGCATTGCTTCTTGCAATTTTCTGTTTATCTGTTCGTCCGTTTGTTGCCTTTTATGAATTTTTTGGTTTGTTCTTTCTTCCATTTCTTGCATTTTTTGGTTTGTTTTTTGTTCCATTTCTCACGTTTTGTGCTTTGTTTCTTCTTCCATTTCCTGTCTCTTTTGGTTTGTTTCTTCTTCCATTTTTTTCATTTTTTGCTTTGTTTTTTCTTCCATTTCTTGCATTTTTTGCTTCATCTCTTCTTCCATTTTCTGCCTTTTTTGGTTTGTTTTTTCTTACAATTCTTGCATTTTTTGGTTTGTTTTTTCTTCCATTTCTTTGAGGGATTTTCCAATATCCTCTTTTAGGGCCTCTATCATTTTCATGAAAGTGCTTTTAAGGTCGTTCTCTTCTGCTTCGTCCGCATTGGAATGTTGGGGTCTTGCTGGTGTGGAGTCTCTAGAATCTAGCGGTGTCCTATTTGTTTTTCTGTTGCTGACTGTGTTTCTGTATTGTCTCTTTCCCATCTCTTCTTTTAGTGGGTGCAGAAAGAGCTCCTTACTGGTCTGGGGACCAGAGTTCCCTTTTGGTGGGTGCTAGCAAGTCCAATAATCTGGTGGTTCTTCTATTCCTTGTCCGAATGCTGGTCCCGTGGGTGGAGAAGAAGAACAGGAATCTGGGGTGCTTATCCTCTTACCTGGTCCCCTGGACCCTATGCTGGGTCCTGTTGTACTTGATCCAGAACAGCTACTACCCTGGTCTCCCTGGGTCCTCTGGTTTCCTGGTCTCGTTGGTAGGAGAGAAGACCTGGGGTCTGGGTGCTTGGCTCCCGCCGGGATTGGGAGCTCTGTGCAGGTCCCAGGCGATCTGCAGGCACTGGAGCCCAGGCTGGGAAGCCGGCCTGTTTACCTGATGCTGCTGGAAGAACCACCGCTTCCCTGGACTCCCAGCCTCCTCTCCTTTCCTGGTCTCGTTGGTGGGAGCGAAGATCCGGAGTCTGGGGTGCTTGGCTCCCGCCGGGATTGGGAGCTCTGTGCAGGTCCCAGGCGATCTGCAGGCACTGGAGCACAGGCCTGGAAGCCGGCCTGTTTACCTGATGCTGCTGGAAGAACCGCCGCTTCCCTGGACTCCCAGCCTCCTCTCCTTTCCTGGTCTCCTTGGTGGGAGCGAAGATCCGGAGTCTGGGGTGCTTGGCTCCCGCCGGGATTGGGAGCTCTGTGCAGGTCCCAGGAGATCTGCAGGCACTCTGGGCTTAAGTTTTGTGCATGGTGATAGATATGGATCTATCTGCATTCTTCTACATGCCAGCATCCAGTTATGCCAGCACCATTTGTTGAAGATGCTTTCTTTTTACCATTGTATATTTTTAACTTCTTTGTTGAAAATCAGATAATTATATATGTATGGGTTAATATCAGGGTGTTCAATTCGATTCCATTGACCTACCTGTCTATTTTTGTGCCAATACCAAACTGTTTTCAGGATTATTGCTCTACAATAGAGCTTAAAGTCAGGGTTGCCTATGCCTCCATATGTTGCTTTGTTGAATAAGGTTGTTTTGGCTATCTGGGGTCTTTTGTTTTTCCATACAAAGTTGATTATTGTTCTTTCAAGGATTACAAAGAATTGTGCTGGGATTTTAATTGGGATTGCATTGAATCTGTAGATTGCTTTTGGCAGGATTGCAATTTTTACTACCTTGATCCTACCTATCCAATAGCTTGGGAGATATTTCCATTTTCTATAATCTTTCAATCACTCTAGATGGAGAAAACAAGACATTCCATGAAAAAATTAGACTCAAACAGTACATATACACTAACTCAGCCTTACAGAAAGTTCTGGAAGGAAAACGCCAACCCAAGGAAGATAAATCCAACTTGAAACACACAGGCAATAGATAATTCAACCTTACCAACAGCCAAAAGAGAAAGTGTTCCACACAATAGAAGCAGAAGGGTCTTTGCCAAACTCTTTCTATGAGGCTTCAATAACCTTGATCCCCAAGCCACACAAAGATACAACCAAGAAAGAGAACTTCAGACCAATATCCCTCATGAACATTGATGCAAAAATACTCAATAAAATACTGGCAAATCGGATCCAAGAACACATCAAAACAATCATTCACCACGATCAAGTAGGTTTCATCCCAGGAATGCAGGGATGGTTCAACATACGAAAATCCATCAACGCAATCCACCATATAAACAAGCTGAAAAACAAAAATCACATGATCATCTCACTAGATGCTGAAAAAGCCTTTGACAAAATCCAACACCCCTTCATGGTAAAGGTCTTGGAGAGATCTGGGATAACAGGGACATACTTAAACATAATAAAAGCTATATACAGTAAACCAACAGCCAACATCAAACTAAATGGACAGAAACTCAATGCAATTACTCTAAAATCAGGAACAAAACAAGGCTGTCCACTCTCTCCATACGTTTTCAACATGGTACTTGAAGTTCTAGCTATTGCCATACGACAACAAAGGGGGATCAAGGGGATACAAATTTGGAAGGAAGAGGTCAAACTTTCACTGTTTGTAGACGATATGATAGTTTACATCAATGACCCAAAGAACTCTACCAGGGAACTCTTACAGCTGATTAACACCTTCAGCAAAGTGGCAGGCTACAAGATCAACTCAAGAAAATCAGTAGCCCTACTATATACAGATGATAAAAGGGCTGAAAGAGAAATCAGAGAAACACCGCCCTTTACAATTGCCACAAACAACATAAAATACCTTGGGGTAACGCTAACCAAACAAGTGAAAGACCTGTATTGTAAGAACTTTGAATCATTAAAGAAAGAAATTAAAGAAGCCCTCAGAAAATGGAAAGACCTCCCATGCTCTTGGATAGGTAGGATCAATGTAGTAAAAATGGCAATCCTGCCAAAACCAATCTACAGATTCAATGCAATCCCCATTAAAATCCCAGCACAGTTCTTCACAGACCTTGAAAGAACAATAATCAATTTTGTATGGAAAAACAAAAGACCCAGGATAGCCAAAACAACCCTGTTCAACAAGGCAACGTCCGGAGGCATCACCATCCCTGACCTCAAGCTCTATTATAGAGCTATAGTCCTGAAAACAGCTTGGTATTGGCACAAATATAGACAGGTAGACCAATGGAATCGAATTGAACACCCTGATATTAACCCATACATATATAATTATCTGATTTTCAACAAAGAAGTTAAAAATATACAATGGTAAAAAGAAAGCATCTTCAACAAATGGTGCTGGCATAACTGGTCTACAATGGAGTACTATGCAGCAGAAAAAAAACAATGGAATGCTGAGATTTGCAGGCAAATGGATGACACTAGAAGAAACCATCCTGAGCGAGGTAACCCAGTCACAAAAAGAGAAACATGGCATGTACTCTCTCATATATGGATTTTAGACATAGATCTGGGGAGTGCCAGCCTACAATCCTATGGCCAGAGAGTCTGGGAAACAGAAACTTTATTTAGTGGCTGATCGAAGAAGAGGCAGACTCCCTTGGTTAAGTACTGAGCTGAACTCAAGAAAGCCAGTAACAGAGAGGGATGACTGATGATCAAAGGGATTAAGACTGGGCTGGTTTAACCCCCAGAAACAGCTGACCAGACAAAGGTTATCTCTTGAATCCCAGGCATTAGCCTGGGAAGCCAGCATGGGACTGATCAAGACCCCCTGAATCTGGGTGTCAGTGAAGAGGCCTAGGGAATCTATTGAGCATTGGGCAGCAGATCAGTACCCATCCCAAGTATACACACGGACTTTGGACTCCCATAGAACAATGTGAGGTGCACTCTCACCCTGAACTCTTGGGGAAGGGTCTAGGCCCTGCCCTATATGAAATGACACACTATGCACACCCCCATGGAGGGCCTCACCCTCCCTGGAGAAATGAGGGGATAACGGGGGGGGGAGGGCACGGGAGGAAGGGAGGGAATGGGAGAGGGACCTGGAACTGACTTGTGAAGCAACCTTGTTTCTTATCTAAATTTAAACTGGAAAATAAAATTAAAAAAAATAAAAAAAAAACTTAAGCCCAAATGGATCAAAGACCTCAACATAAATCCAGCCGCACTGAGCATGTTAGAAGAGAAAGTGGGAGGCACCCTTGAACGTATTGTTACAGGAGACAGCTTCCTGAACATAAATCCAGTAGCACAGACATGGAGATCAACAATTAAAAATGGGACCTCCTGAAACTGAGGAGCTTTTGTAAGGCAAAGGACAAGTCAGCAAGGCAAAAAGGCACCACACAGATTGGGAAAAGTTATTCACTAACCCCACATCTGATAGAGGGCTGATCTCCAAAATTTACGAAGAACTCAAGAAGAAAGTCTCCAAATTAACAAAGGATCCAATCAACAAGAAGTAAATAGAGAATTCTCAGTAGAGGTGACTGAAATGGCTGAGATTCACTTGAGAAAGTGCTCAATATCCCTAGCCATCCGGGAAATGCAAATCAAAACAACTCTGAGATACCATCTCACTCATGTCAGAATGGCTAAAATCAAAAACACCAATGACAGTTTATGCTGGAGAGGATGTGGGGAGAGGGGAATGCTTCTACAGTGCTAGTGGGAGTGCCAACTTGTACAGCCACTTTGGAAATCAGTATGGAGATCCGTCAGGAAAATGGGAATCAGTCTACCACAAGACCCAGCAATTCCACTCTTAGGCAAATACCCAAATTATGTACATTCATACAACAAGGACGTCTGTTCCACTATGTTCGTTGCAACATTATTTGTAATAGCCAGAACCTGGAAGAAACCTAGATGCCACTCAGCTGAAGAGTAGATAAAGAAAATGTGGTACATTTACGCAATGGAGTAATATTCAGCAGAAATAAAACAATGGAATCTTGAAATTTGCAGGCAAATGGATGGCACTAGAAGAAACCATACTGAGTGAGGTAGCCCAGTCACAAAAAGACAAACATGGTATGTACTCACTCTTTCATGGATTTTAGACATGAATCAGGGGAGTGTGTGCATACAATCCCACTGCCAAAGAGTCTAGGAAACAGAACCCTCATCCAGCAGCTGATGAAAGCAGAGGCAGATACACACAGACAAACATTGAACTGAACTCCTAGAATCCAGTATCAGAAAGAGAGAACTGATGGGCAAAGGAGTTAAGAGTGGGCTGGTTTAACCCACAGAAACAGTTGACCTGATTAAGGGGGAGCTCTTGTACTCCAGACTGATGACTGTGTGGAAAGCATGGGACTGACTCAGACCTCCTGAATTTGGGTGTCAGTGGGGAGGCCTAGGTAATCTATGGGGCCTTTTATTGTATTTACTCCTGATGGACAAATAGAATTTGAGTGCCCATGCCACAATATGTGAGGCTCTCTTAGCCAGGACTCTTGGGTAGGGCCTAGGCCCTGCCCTGGATGAAATGGCAGATGCTGGAGATCCACCATGTAGTGCCTAACCCTCCTTGGTAATTGGAGTTGAGATATGGTAGGGGACTGGGGGACCTGGTGGGGAGGGCGGGGGAGGACTTGAGGGAGAGGGAGCTGGGTTTGACATGTGAAACATGATTGTTTCTAACCTAAATAAAAAAATTAAAATCCATCAAATCACACATAAGACCTCCCACAGTTATAGTGGGAGACTTCAACACCCCATTCTCACCACTAGACAGGAACACCAAAAAGAAACTCAATAAAGAAACAAAGGAATGAACAGAAGTTATGACCCAATTCGTTTCAACAGAAATCTACAGAACATTCCATTCAAACACAAAAGAATATGCCTTGTTCTCAGCTCCAGAGGAGACCTACTCTAACAATGACCACATACTTGGCAACACAGCAAACCTCTACAGGGGAAAAAATTGGAATCACCCTCTTTATCTTCTCAGATCACCATGCTTTAAAGCTAGAATTCAACAACAACACAAATTGCATAAACCCTACAAACTCATAGAAATTGAACAATGCCCAATTGCAGCATTCCTGTGTCATGGAAGAAATTAAAAACTTCCTAGAATTCAATGAAATTGAAGACATGACATGTCCAAACTCATGGGACACTTTGAATGAATTACTACGAGGAAAACTGATAGCACTGTGTACTCATATGAACAAACTGGAAAATAGTCACACTAGAGAATTAACAGCACAACTGAAAGAAGTAGAACAAAGAGAGGCAAACACACCCTGGAGGAGTACATGCCAGGAAATAATCAAATTGAGGGTTCAAATCAATAAAGTAGAAACTAGGAAAACAATAAAAAGAATCAACAAAACAAAGAGTTGGTTCCTTGAGAAAATCAACAAGATAGACAAACTTTTATTGAAACTAATCAAGGGACAGAGAGAGAACATGCAAATTTACAAAATCAAGAATGAAAAGGGGGATATAATAATGGGCAGTGAGGAAATTCAGAGAATCTTCAGGTTATATTTTGAAAACCAGTACTCCACAAAATTCATAAATTTAAAGGAAGTGGACAATTTTCTGGATAGATATCACTTAACAATGTTAAATTATAAACAGATAAGCAATTTAAACAGACCTATAACCCCTAATGAAATATAAGCATTCATCTAAACTCTCCCAACAAAAAGCCCAGGGCCAGATGGCTGCAGTGCAACATTCTTTCAGTAATTAAAAAAGAGCTAACTCCAGTACTCCTCAAAGTGTTCTACACAATAGAAACAGAAGGTTCATTGCCAAACTCTTTTTATGAGGCTACAATTACCTTGGTACAGAAGCAACAGAAAGATACAACTAAGAAAGAGAACTTCATATCAATATCCCTTATGAACATTGATGCAAAAATACTCAATAAAATTCTAGCAAATCAAATCATGGAACACATCAGAAAAATCATCCAACATGATCACGTAGACTTCATCAAAGTGATGGAGGGATGGCTCAACATATGAAAATTTATCAATGTAATTCACCATATGAATAAACTGCAAAAGAAAAACCACAGGATCATCTCACTTGATGCTGAAAAAGACTTTGACTAAATCCAACACCCCTTGGTGATAAAGGTCCTGGAGAGAACAGGGATATCAGGAACATACCTAAGCATAATAAAGGCAATATACAGCAAACCAACAGTCAATATCAAACTAAATGGAGAGAAACTCATTGTGATTCCTCTAAAATCAGGAACAAGACAAGGCTGTACACTTTCTCCATATCTCTTCAATATTATACATTAGTTCTAACTAGAGCAATAAAACAACAAAAGGAAATCAAGGCAACAAAAATTGGAAAGGAAGAAGTCAAATTTCACTATTTGTAGATGATATCATAGTTTACATAAGTGACCCAAAAACCTCTACCAGAGAGCTCCTACCACTGATAAATACCTTTAGCAAAGGGGCAGGACACAAGATTAACTCAGTATTCCTACTATATACATATAATAAATGTGCTGAGAAAGAAATCAGAGAAACATCACGCTTTACAATAGACACAAACAACATAAAATATATTGGGGTAATGTTAACCAAACAATTGCAAGACCTGTATAGCAAAAACTTTGAGTCTTTAAAGAAAAAAATTAAAGACGATACCAACAAATGGAACTGTCTCCCATGCTCTTGGATATGAAGTATCAACATAGTAAAAATGGCAATCTTGCAAAAGGTAATCTACATATTCATTGCAATCTCCATCAAAATCCCAGAAAAATTCTCACAGTCCTTGAAAGAACAATCCTAAACTTTATATGGAAAAAATAAAAACCCAGGATATCTAAAACAATCCTGTGTGATAAAAGAACATCTGGAGGCATCAGCATCCCTGACTTCAAGCACTGCTATAGAGCTATAGCAATAAAACAGCTTGATATTGACATAAAAACATACAAGAGAGCCAATGGATTTGCATTAATCCACACACCTATAAACAACTGATTTTTGAGAAAGACACCAAAACTGTATAATGAAGAAAAATATTTTCAACAAATGGTGCTGGCATAACTAGATGTGAGCATGCAGAAGATTTCTTATGGACCTACATCTATTGCCATGCTCAAAACTCAAGTCCAAGTGGATAAAAGACCTCAACATAAATCCTGTTTCACTGAACCGGATAGAATAAAAAGTGGGAAGTAGCCTTGAACACATTGATACAGGAGACCACTTCTTAAATATAACACCCGTAGCACAGACAATGAGAGTAACAATTAATAAATGTACCTCCTGAAACTGAAAAACATCTGTAAGGAAATGGACATAGTAAACACGACAAAATATAGCAGTCTAAAGAATGGGGAAAGATCTTCACCACCCCAAATCTTACACAGGGTTGATCTACAAAATATGTAAAGAACTAAAGAAAATATGCATCAAATACCAAATAACCCAGTTAAAAATTAGGATACAGATCTAAACAGAGAATTCTCAACAGAACAATCTCAAATGGCCAAAAGACATTTAAGGAAGTCCTAAACATCCTTAGCTATCAGGGAAATGCAAGTCAAGTCAACTCTGAGACAGCATATTATATATTTCAGAATGGCTAATATCTGAAAACTAATGACAGCTGATGTTGAAGAGAATATAGAGTAAGGAGAACTCTCTACTTCAGGTGGGAGGAAAACCTCGTACAGCCACTTTTTAAAGTCTTTTTTTATTTAGAAATTTAAATTATAAACAAGGTTGTTTCACATGTCAATCCCAGGTCCCTCTCCCTGTCCCTGTCCTCCTCCTTGCACCAACCTCCAGATCCCCCCTCCTCCAATCCCCACTCCTTTCCCCAGGGAGGGTGAGACCCTCCATGGTGGGTATCCATAGTCTGTCATTTCATCCAGGGCAGGGTCTAAGCCCTCCCCCAAGAGACCAGGCTGAGAGAGCATCTCTCATTGTGGGATGGGCACCCAAAGTCAATTTGTATGCCAGAGATAAATACTGATCTACTACCCAAGGCCCCATAGATTGCCTTGGCCTCCTCTTGACACACATTCATGGGATCTAGATCAGTCCCATGCTTGATTCCCTGCCATCAGTCTGGGGTTCAAGAGCTACCCCCTTGTTCAGGTCATCTGATTCTGTGGGTTAAACTAGCCCAGTCTTGATCCCTATGCCCATCACTCCTCCCTCTCTGTCTCTGAGTTCCTTGAGTTCAGCTCAATGAGTAGCTGTGGCTATCTGCCTCTGCTTCTATCAGTCAGGGATTGAAGATTCTGTTTCCCAGATGCTCTGGAAGAGGGAATATCAGCTGACACTCCCCTGATCCATGTTTAAAATCCATATGAGTGAGTACATACCATGTTTCTCTTTTTGTGACTGGATTACCTCACTCAAGATGGTTTCTTCTAGAGCCATCCATTTTTCCCCCACTGAATAGTACTCCCTTGTGCAAATGTACCATATTTTCTCTATCCACTTTTCAGTTGAGGGGCATCTAGGTTGCTTCCAGGTTCTGGATATTACAAATAATGTTACTATGAACATAGTGGAGCAGATATTCTTGTTGTATGAATGTGCATCTTTTGGATATATGCCTAAGAGTGGAATTGCTAGGTCTTGTGGTAGACTAATTCCAATTTTCCTTAAGAAACTCCATTCTGATCTCCAAAGTGGCTGTATGAGTTGGCACTCCCACCAGCAGTGGAGGAGTGTTCCCCTCTCCCCACATCCTCTCCAGCATAAACTGTCATTGGTGTTTTTGATTTTAGCCATTCTGGCATGAGTGAGATGGTATCTCAGAATTGTCTTGACTTACATTTCCATTATGGCTGGGGATATTGAGCACTTTTTAAATTTCCTCTCAGCCCTTTTAGACTCCTCTATTGAGAATTGTCTATTTAGTTCTGTAGATCATGTTTTAATTGGATCCTTTGGTATTTTGGAGTCTTGCTTCTTGAGTTCTTTGTAAATTTTGAAGATCATCCCTCTGTCAGATGTGGGGTTAGTGAATATCTTTTCCCATTGTGTTGGCTGCCTCTTTAATTATTGACTGTGTACTTTGCCTTACAGAAGCTTCTCAGTTACAGGAGGTCCCATGTATTAATTGTTGATCTTAGTGTCTGTGCTACTGGTGTTATATTCAGAAAATGGTCTCCTGTACCAATTCATTCACTTTATCTTCTAAGAGGTTCATTGTGGCTAGATTTATGTTGAGGTCTTTGATCCATTTGGACTTAAGTTTTGTGCATGGCGATAGACATGGATCTATCCACATTCTTCTAAATGTAAGCATCCAGTGAAGCCAGCACCATTTGTTAAAGATGCTTTTTTTCCATTGTATATTTTTAGCATCTTTGTCGAAGATCAGATATTCTTACATGTATGGGTTAATATCAGGGTGTTAAATTCGATTCCATGTCTTTCATTTGTTTGGTTAGCATTACCCCAAGGTATTTTATGTTGTTTGTGGCAATGGTAAAGGGTGATATTTCTCTGATTTCTTTCTCAGCCCTTTTATTATCTGTATATAGTAGGGCTACTGATTTTCTTGAGTTGATCTTGTAGACTGCCACTTTGCTGAAGGTGTTAATTAGTTGTAAGAGTTCCCTGGTAGAGTTCTAGCTAGAACTTTCCGTTGAAGAGGTATGGAGAGAGTGGACAGCCTTGTCTTGTGCCTGATCTTAGAGGAATTGCATTGAGTTTCTGTCCATTGAGTTTGATGTTGGCTGTTGGTTTGCTGTATATAACTTTTATTTGTTTAGGTAGGTCCCTGTTATCCCAGATCTCTCCAAGACCTTTATCATGAACGGGTGTTAGATTTTGTCAAAGGCTTTTTCAGCATACAGTGAGATGATCATGTGATTTTTGTTTCACAGGTTGTTTATATGGTGGATTACATTGATGGATTTTCGTATGTTGAACCAACCCTGCATGCCTCGGATGAAGCCTACTTGATCATGGTGGATGAGTTTTCTGATGTGTTCTTGGATCTGATTTGCCAGTATTTTATTGGGTATTTTTGCATCATTGTTCATGAGGGATATTGTTCTGAAGTTCTCTTTCTTAGTTGTATCTTTGTTTGGTCTGGGTATCAAAGTTATTGAAGCTTTGTAGAAAGAGTTGGCAAAGACCCTTCTGCTTCTATTGCATGGAATACTTTGAGAAGAATTGGTATAAGCTCTATTTTGAATTTCTGGTAGAATTCTGCACTGAGGTCCTCTGGTCCTGGGATTTTTTTAGTTGGGAGACTTTCGATGACTGCTTCTATTTCCTTAGAGATTATACTTATTTTTAAATTGCTTATGTGTTCTTGATTTAATTTTGGCAAGTGATATCTATCCAGAAGATTGTCCATTTTCTTTAGATTTTCAAATTGTGTGGAGTACAGGTTTTTAAAGTATGACCTGATGATTCTCTGGATTTTTTGTACCTTTTAGATTTGATATGTTGCCAAGTGTGTGGTTGATTTTTGAGAAAGTTCCTTGTGGTGCTGAGAAGAAGGTATTTTCTTTTTTATTTGGGTGGAATGTTCTATAGATGTCTGTTAATCCTAATTGGGTCATAACTTCTTTTTTAAGCTTCTGTCTGGAAGTCCTGTCTTAACATGAGAGTGGGGTGTTGAAGTCTCCCACTATAATTGTGTGGGGCTTTATATGTGATTTGAGTATTAGTAATGTTTCTTTTATGAATGTGGCTGCGTTTGTATTTGGGGCATTGATGTTCAAAATTGAGACTTTGTCTTGGTGTATTTCTTCTTTGATGAGTATGAAGTGCCCTCCTTCACCCCTTTTGATTGATTTTACTTTGAAATCTAATGTGTTAGATACTAGTATTGCGACCCCCACTTGTTTCTTGGGTTCATTTGATTGGAAAATCTTTTCCCAACCCTTAACTCTGAGGTAATGTCTGTCTTTGAGGCTGAGGTGTGTTTCTTGTATGCAGCAGAAGGAAGGATTCTGCCTTCGAATCCAGTCTGTTAGTCTGTGTCTCTTTCTGGGTGAGTTAATATTAATGACCCTTGATTGCTAATTCTTTTTGTTTTGGAATAGTTGATAGTGGTAGAATTATATGTGGATTTCCACCTCTTTTCTTTTGGCTGTTCGCCAGGTGGGATTATCTATTGCCTCTGCTTGTCTGGTTGTAGTTAACTCCCTTGGGTTGGAGTTTTCCTTCCAGAACTTTCTGTAGAGATGAGTTAGTAGATATGTAATGCTTTAGTATGGTTTTGTCATGATATATCTTGTTTTCTCTGTCTATAGTAATTGAAAGCTTTGCTGGGTATAACAGTCTGGGCTGGTATCCATTGTCTCTTAGTGTTGGTAGTATATCTATCCAGGACCTTCTGGCTTTCAGAGTTTCCATGGAGAAGTCAGGTGTGATTCTCATACGTTTGCCTTTGTATGTTACTTGGCTTTTCCTTTGCTGCTGTTAATATTCTTTCTTTTTCTGTATGTTCGGGGTTTTTACTCTAATGTGACAAGGCGATTTCCTTTTTGTGGTCAACTCTATTTTGTATTCTGTAGGCTTCTTGTGCTTTTATTTGCATGTCTTTCTTTACATTAGGAATGTTTTCTTCTATTATTTTGTTGAATATGTTTTCTGCATCTTCGAGGTGTATTTCTTCACCTTCTTCTTTTTGGCCTTTTCATGGTGTCCCATAATTCCTGGGCATTTTATGTTAGGGATATTTTTGGACTTAATATTGTCTTTAGTCAATGAGTCTACTTCTCCTAGTGAATCTTCAACACCTGAGATTCTCTCTTCCGACTCTTGTATTCTGTTGATTATGCTCGAATCTGTAAGTTCTGATCATTTACTCACATTTTCTAATTCCAGCATTCCTACAGACTGGGTTTTTTATTGTCTCTATTTTGGTTCTTTCTCATCTGCTTCATCTGTGTTGTGATGTTCCTTTTATTGTTGGTGTACAGTCCCTAGACTCTGGTGGAATCATACAGATTTTTTGTTGTTGAATATTTTCTTACATTGGCATTTTTCCATCCCACCTTCCAGTGGGTACAGGTGGGGCCTCTTCCTTACCTTGTGGGCATGGGTTCAAGGTTCTTTTCCAGTGGGTTCAACCAGGTCCAATACTCTGATGGGTTTCATGGTGGATGCATAAGTGTCTCCAGCACTCCCTCCTTTCCTGGTTGGTGGGAGGCTGCCCTGAGTGGGGCAGGATTGGACTGGTACTCTCAGCAGGCTCCTGGTTGCTTGGTCCTCTGTGGTGAATTGACCTGGCTACAGTCCCAGGTCAGGAGATCCCAGAGAGGGCAAGTGAAAGGAAGTCGGGATCAAGATGGAAGCCCAGAATTCACCTCTACTCTCTGCCCTTAGTGGGAATGGGAGTAGACAAGCACTCTCAGCAGGCTCCTGGCTGCTTGGTCCTCTGGGGTCAAGTCTACCTGGCTGCAGTACCCAGGTCAAGTGATCACAGAGTGGGCAACTGGAAAGAAGTTGGCCACAGGAGGGACTGGTGCTTACCTCTGCCCTCTTCCCTGAGTGCGGTTGGGAGAAGACTCTCATCTGACTCCTGGTTGCTTGGTCCTTCAGAGGTAAGTCGACTTGGCTGCAATCCCCATGCCAGAAGATCCCAGAGAGGGCAAGTGGAAAGCTCACTAAAATCTTTTTATTGATCACTTTGTTTCTATTTTGAATTCAGCACTCACTTTGATTATTTCCTGTCATCTACTCCTCCAGGATGAGTTTGCTTCTTTTTGTTCTAGAACATTCATGTGTGCTGTTCTGTCACTAGTGTGATAGTTCTGCAACTGCTTTATATAGGCACTTATTGCTATGAACTTTCATCTTGGCACTGCTTTCAAAGTGTCCCGTATGTTCAGGTATGTTGTACCTTTATTTTCATTGAATGCTAGGAAATCTTCAGTTTAGTTCTTTACTTCTTCCTTGATCCAGCGGTGATTCAGTTGAGTCTTATTCAGTTTCCATGAGTTTGGGCACTCTCTGTAATTTGTGTTGTTGAATTCTAACATTAAGCCATAGCCATCCAATTGGATGCAGGGGGTTATTCGAATTTTTTGTACTCATTGAGATTTGATTTGTGATTGCATATGTATTCAGTATTAGAGAAGGCTCCATAAGGTGCTGAGAAGTTATATACTTTTGTGTTTGGGCAGAATGTTCTGTAGATTTCTTTTAATCCCAATGAGTCATAACATCTGTTAGTTCCCTTATTTCTCTGTTAAGTTTCTGTCTGACAGACCTGTCCATTAGTGAGAGTGGGGTCTTGAAGTATCCCACTATTGGAGTGTGGGTTTGACGGGCACTTTGAACTTTAGCAATATTTGTTTATGAATTTGGTTACCCTTTTATTTGGGGCACAAATGATCCAAATTGAGTCTTCGTCTTGATGGCTGTTTCCCCCTATGATTAATGTGAAATGTTCTTCTCCATCTCTTTTGATTAATTTTAGTTTGAAGTCTATTTTTTAAGATACAAGAATAGGTACACCAGCTTTCTTCTTAGGTGCCTTTGATAGGAAAGTCTTCTTAAACCTTTTCTCTGGTGTAATGTCTGTCTTTGAAGTTGAGTTGTGTTTCTTGTATGCCTCAGAAAGTTGACTCCAGTTTTCTTATCCCTTTTATAGTCTGTGTCTTTTTATAGGTAAATTGAGTCCATTGATTATAAGGGTTATTAATGACTAGTTATTTTTAATTCTTGTTATTTTTTGTTTGTGCTATTGTTGTTTGCACTGTATGCTTATTTGGCATTTACTTTTATGGGATTATTTGCTTACTGTATTTCCATGGGTACAGCTAACTTCCTTGCGTTGGTGCTTTCTTTTTCGTACTATCTGTAGGGCTATATTTGCAGATAGATCTTGTTTAAATCTGATTTTTTGTAGAATATTTTGTTTTCTCCTTCTATGATGTTTGAAAATTTTGCTGTATATAGTGGTTTAAGGTGGCTTTCATGGTCTTTTAGTATCTCCAGAATGTCTGTGCAGGACAGTCTGGCTTTCAAAATCTCCATTGAGAAGTCCAGTGTTATTCTCATACATCTGCCTTTATATGTTACTTGGCCATTTTCCTTTGCAGCTCTCAGCATGATTTTTTATTCTATCTGTTTAGTGTTTTGGTTATTGTGTGGTAAGAGGACATTTTTTGTTTGCCTATCTTCCACTTGTTTTAGGCAATTTTTCATTTCCCTTTTATGGGCCTCTATCAACTTCATAAAGTTTTTTAAGGTTATTTTTTACTGTTTCTTCTGCATTGGGATGCTCATGTCTTGCTGCTATAGAACTATGGAACCAATAGATTCTGTTGGTGTCATATTGCTCTGTATGTTATTGAATGTATTTTATACTGGTGTCTACCCATTTTTCCCTCCAATTGGTGAAGGCAGTGTCTGTGCCTCTGGGAGCTGATGATGCTATAGTAGCTGGTTGTGTTTAGAGATATTAGGGGGACTTACGTATTTTGGGTCCAAATTGGTGTGTTTGAGTTGCCTACCTATAGATGTCTTTCATGTTGACCAACTCCTGCCCTTGCATTTCAGTTGAATGTGTTATTATTTCTTATTTATTTTTGTAAGGAAACTCTTAACTGCAAATACCTGGTATCATGGTTTACAAAAAAAAAGAAGTATCACCATTTAGAAACTTTTGTTAACCTCATGATGATCACTGGTAAAATAGGTCATATGAAACCTGGCATTTCAAGTAACATGGTAAATGTTGAGACGATTACAAATACTTTTAACTCCCTACATACTGGAAAACCTTCAATTTCCATCATTCTCTGCAATACTAAATCTGCTTTCTTATAATATGTATGCATCTCTTCTAAGAAATTATATGAGGAGAAATTTTTATATGAATATGAGAATTTTATAGCCTAATTGTACCTTAGCTTTGGAGATATTATCTTTGTTCTTTATCAAGGCACAACAATTCATCTCTAAAAATCCACTTGTTTTATATGTGTCAACATTTTAGCTGCAGCTATTATGTATTATCTATTTTGCTTATGGTAGATGAGCTAATTGTAATTCTAATTTTACCGTTAACAATGCTAACCATATGTATTCCCAGAAAAGTATGAAAACTTGTTCATCTGCTCAACATGAATAAACTTAATGACATTATGCAAAATGAAACAAGCCAATAATAGAAAAACAAGAGAATGCTATGTAGCATTCTATAAGTGTTTATTAAACAATTTACTCTGTTATCCATTGCATATTAAATTATACAATTTAATATCTCAGAAACATATTTGAGATTGTGTTAACTTTTTGTTAAAAATGTCTGAACTTTTCTTGGGGCGTATACATATTCTTTTAATAGTTTTCCAATTAGCTCATCTCTTGGGCTTAATTATCATAAATTATTCTATGCAAAATAGTGTATTAAAAAGTACTGTAATTATTCTTACAGGTCTGGTTCACACATAATTATGACAATGTTAAGTAGTGACTGTAATGATTAATGAACTCTCTGATCTATGATATTTAATGTTTCAGTTTAGTCCAAATGTACCTGTATAGTCAGAAAAACCATAGAATACTGATTAGTCAACTCATTCTAGTAAGTTACAAGATTTTCCAAGATAAAAGAAAAAGTAAAATTTGTTATAGATGAAACATTATAAAAATTGTCTGTGTAAACTTATACCTTATGTTCTCATTGGAAATGCATGCCTCCAGAAAGCATTCCTGATTTGTTGAAAGTTATCCAATACGTTAATGACTGATGTATTTGGGTACTTTTTTTAACCAATGTGTTTTTTAAATTTTTGTCCTTTCTAGAACATTACCAAAATATATTCTTCGAATGTGGAATGCACATATATAATTTTTAATAACATTCAACTATATCTTATGGAACAGAATACATCCTATGAAGGTTTCTTAGAATTTCCTCATAATTAAAACTAAGCATTGTCTCTAAAAATTAATAGATTAGTAGAAGAAATGAACTGTTCAGTTGACTGTTAGAAAACTTTACAATAATGAGTTTCACTAAATATTTTGGTTACAGCTTATGAATTTGTTACATTAATAGCTTTACTACTTTATGGAATTGTTTCATTGAATTGTCTGTATTGTACTGAAATTTTTTCACATAGTATATTTTGATCACTGTCCCTTTACAATTCCTCCCAGATTTTCCTTACTTCCCCACCCACCCAACTCCTTTCTTTTTCTTTCTCTCTTTTTAGAAAACAAATAGGAAAACAAATGAAACAAACTATAATTTTTAAAAGGCACAAGAAACACATGTACACAAAGATAAACACATATAATAACAAAGTCCTTAAAGCACAAAACCAGAAATCATAATATACAAGCCAAACATAAGTATGATTAAAAATGCTCGCCCAAAATAATATGAAAATATCCACAAAAATAACATTGAGTTCATTTTATGGTAGTCATTTACTGATTGACATGGAACCTAATATGAACTGTGCTTAGTATACGCAATGAGACTCCATTGAAGAAAACTATTTTTCCTTTGAAAGCAGGGGTCAACTGGAGACTATGTATTTGTTAGGGATAGGAGTTCATGTATTTACTTGTGTTTTCATAGTGTTTAATAAGGCATTTATTTATAAATTTTTAAAAGTCCTTCAACTGAAGTCCTTGGCTTGTGCTTTAGCTTAATTGTTTTAAAATCCTTAGAAGGGCTTATTGCATAATGTTTTTGGCTTCTGATGAAGGCTTATTTTTTGATGTTCATATTTGTTTTTCCTCTGGGATCTAGTTTTCTGTAGTTTTGAAGTATGAGTATTTCTTGGCATAGATACCTAGTTTAGTCTCTGGTGTTCTGTCCTTTGGTTGCTGTTGCATACTCTGGATTCTGGACAAATGCGGTGGCTGTAGGGTTCCTGGAAAAGTCTGTTTCTGTGAGTTGGTGGGTTTCAAAAAAGAATGGGGATGGGCTAGGATGAAAGACTGAAAGGGAAACCAGGAAAGAAGAAGGGGGATGCATCCTTGGTCAACATTAAGAAGCAGAGTGTATAGGATATGAAGGTGGGTTGTTAGGAGCTCTCATTCACTTTTATATGAATATATGTTGATTGCTCCAAAGTATATATGGAATAATCTCTCAAGCATTCAAACATATTACTATTGTTTTTCATTTTTGGTGACAGTTCAAATTAACTAAAATGTCTGCATAAAAATGGATTTGATATTTGTTTTTCTCATGGTTGTAGATATCCCTGAGTAAAGTTAATTTAGTTTCAAGCTTCTATACTATATCCTGAAACTAAATTCCTTAATCTTAAATAGACCTTTTTTGACACACAAGATTCCATATGATTTCTCTGTACATAAAAATTTTGAGAAGTTCATTTCTATAGAAGAATGGATTCTCTCCATTTAAATGAACTTCTCAAATTCAAACAAAAGGCTAAAATAATCCTGACATATATTGTTTCAAATTGTCCTCATTATACCCTTACTGTCTTTCTTATTCTGTATTAAACATTCAGTTAATTGTTATATTTTGATAACTTTATACATAAGTAAGTAAAGTATTTACATCATTCCCACCCATGCTCTTCATACTATAACTATTTCCATGTTCTCTCTCTCTCTCTCTCTCTCTCTCTCTCTCTCTCTCTCTCTCGTGTGTGTGTGTGTGTGTGTGTGTGTTTGTGTGCGTGTGTGTGTACATACACATCCTACCGAGTTTAGTTGTGCTTATATATATATATATATATACATGTATATATATGTACATATATATATATATGTGTGTGTGTGTGTGTGTGTGTGTGTGTTTAGAGATGACAAACTCAGATTGGATGACTTATCAAGCGACTCTTCCATGAAGAAAACCAATTCTCTACCTCAGCAGTCATTAATTGTATATAGCTCTTCTTCTAGGGAGTGGAGCGTAGTTTGATTTTCCCCATTCACACTGAAATGTCAACAGGTTTAGTCATTGTATAGGTCTTGGTTTGTTAAGAATTTATGAGTTGATATATGCCTAAGAGTGGAATTGGTGGGTCTTGTGGGTGTATGAGTTGGCATCCCACCAGCAGTGGAGGAGTGCTCCCCTCTCTCCAACTGGCAACCTAAGCAATAGTGGAAAGACCACCTTTAATGCCCATTCCTGATAATGAACTTCATCCTAGAAACTTCATCCAGTGACTAATGGAAGCAGAGGCAAACACCCACAGTTACACACTGAACTGAACCCATGGAACCCAGTGACAGAGAGAGAGGAGCGATGAGCAAATTAGCAAAGAATGGGCTGGCAAAACCAGCAGAGACAGCTGAACTGAACAAGGGGAGAGCTCTTGGACCCCAGACTGACACCTGGGAGGCCAGCATGGGACTGATCCAGACCCTCTGAGTGTGAGAGTCAGTGAGGAGGCCTGGGCAACCTATGGGTCCCTGGGCAGTAGATCAGTGTTTATCCCTGGCATATAAATGGACTTCATGTGTCCATAACACAAAGAGGGATGCTCTCTCAGCCTGGACTCTTAAGGGAGTGCCTGGACCCTGCCCTAAGTGAAAGGACAGACTCTAGATATCTCCTATGTGGAAGGAAGTGGGGATAGGGTGGGAGGCTGGAGGGGGATGGTGGGGGGTACTGGAGGAGGGGAGGGAGAGGGAACTGGGATTGATATGTGAAACAAGCTATTTAATTAAAGTAATAAAAAATAAAAGACATTATGAGTTAAACTCCCTGTCACATATTGGAGCTGGTACCTTATGGCAGGCAAACCAGTCCTCTGTCTCTTGCAATCCCTCAACTTCTTCTTCTGGAATGTTCCCTGAGTCTTTGGTATAGAAGCTGTCTTCTGTGGCTTCAATTGTTATCTGCATTTTGAGCAATTATAGATTTCTGTGATGGTCTCTGTCTGTTATAGTAAAAAGTGCTTTTTGATGAAAGAAGAACCAAAAGTGGTTAATATATACTTTTAAAAGTGTTCAACGTAATCACTTATGGAAATTAAAATTAAAACTATTATTTTTATCATAGTCAGATCAAGAAAATCATTGATAACAAATGTTTGCTGAAGATGTGGGAAAGGGGGAATTCTCATTCCTTTTTGGTTGGATTACAATTTGGTGTAGCCACTATGGAAATTGGTGTGCATAATTCTCAATAGGCTGACAGTAGATCTGCCATACACCCCAACTCTACCTCTTCTTAGCATGTGTCCAAATGACTCAACATCCTGCTCCACAGATACTTGCTCAGTCATGTTCATTGCTACTCTATTTGAACTAGGAAATGAAAACAAACTAAATGTTCTTCAGCTAATGAATGAATAATAAAAATGTGGTATGTATACCTACTGTAATTCCATTAAACTGTAAAGAAAATGAAATTGGGGCTTGAGAACTGGCTCTACAGTTAAGAACACTGACTTCCTTTTTCAGAGGACCTGGATTCAATTCCCAGAAACTTCATGGGAGCTTGCTTATACCTTCTAACACCAGTTCCAGGGGATCTAATACATTTTTTCTGGTCTCTGTGCGCACCACAAAGACATGCAACACACATGCATATAAGCAAACTTCATTCACACATGCTAATGCACACACGTAAAAATGAAATAATGAAACTTGCTACTTAACAGATAGACTAGAAAACATTACACTAAATGTTGTAAACCAGACTCAGAAAGACAAATGGCAGATGTTCTCTATTATTTGTAGTTCCTATCTTTGAATATTCAGATGTGAGTATATAACCTGTACTATTACCAGAAATCATGGAAGAAAAAAAGGGATCATAGAAGGTAGGGAGAAAAGGTGCTCTAGAGAAAGAGGAATTAGGGCACAGGTGCTATGCAAGGTTTATGGGAAAAATGACAGAAGGACTTCATCTGGGAGAGGAGGGCCTAATTGAAGGAGTGGGTGGGAGGACAAAGAACACTATGGAGGATTGAAAAAGCCATAAGAAAACATATCATTTTATGTTTTCCTAAAACATATAAATATATAATACATGCAAGAATATATATGCATATATACATATAAATAATTTAAATAAAGTTATTCCATTTGGGTGATAATGATCCTCCCAGAGCCAAAGACTGCCTAACAAAACCTTCTACTTGGCAAGCAAAACATCACTTCACTTGAAATTATTAGCCAGGGATTTCTAAGAGACTCCTAAAACAATATAAGCTATTGCTATTTCCCTTGGTCCCCTGCAGAACTTGAAGGTAAGACTATATTGTTGATGACATAGTGTTTGGAGGAATCCAGGTGGAACTGACCTGGAAGCCTCCTCCTTAAAGATTAGCTCTCATATCATCTGAAGGCTCTATGAAAGCTGCCAACGGAGAAAGTCAATTCATTGTCTTATCCATCTGTAAAGCCTATGAACTACAACAATGACCAGCATGATAAGATATAACTAAGGATACAATAGTGACACTTTTATTTCAGTGTTAGATAACACCCTTCTAATTGCACGTAAGGCCCAATAGGAGGTTATTTATGCCTGTTACTACACACCTAGATGGTGAGGACATAAGACTATATAAGATTACCTACTACTGCCACATTCTTGAGTCAGTATAATTCCTAACTGCATTATAAATACTTATCTTTATATTCACAGATAAGTAATTCTCACTCTTAAGAGATGAATGTGGCATTCAAAGAGTTATATTAAGGATAGTGCTATGTTCTTCACAGTGTTCTTAGCTTGACCAACCTTTAGTCAAATTTATCTACTTTCCACGGGTTCCTAAACTTTGGCTGGTTCCAAGTCTGAGCAAGTGCTAAAATACGGAACAATCTGTTTCAACAGCTTGTACCTAGAATTGGCTCATCACAGTGAGAAGCACACAGTACTGGTCAGGTGATCTGTTCATTCCAGTTCATTTTGCTCAATTTCCCTTCACTTGTTTCTGCTATGCCTACTTCTTTCTAGAAAAGAAACCATTTTGAATATGATTTAGTGATGCATATACACCATGAAGTTAGAGTATTCTCCATGTTACCGTATTTCTGAAGAAAAAATTCTCATCCAAGTTCAGATTTATTTTTATTTGACAGTTGAAAATCTAATTTGGCTTTCTTCGAGCTCACACACTCTTAGGTAGTACCTGTCCCTGCTGTGGTACCTCTCTGCAACCCCAGGTCATACAAATCAGAACTGGTAAGTGAAATGCCTGTGAGTAGAATTGTAGCTTTCCTGGGATTCTGACCCCTGAGTCCATTCTTTAGGCCAATGTCATCCCAGCTTGTCCCTGACATGAAAGATCAGAGCAGAAACAGAAACCAAAGAATAAAATACCCATTCAACCAAGACAAACACAGGAATCAATACCTAGAACTATAATCATCCAAGATATAGATAACTAAACACCAGTATAAAGACATGAACAATAACACATAGGGCAATATATTATTACCAGAGCCCAGCTACACTACAACAGCAAGACCTGAACATTCCAACACAGCTAAAGCATAAGAAAATGACCTTAAAATAACTTTATGAGGATGATAGAGGCCCTTTAAGAGGAAAGGAAAAAATTTCCTTAAAAATGAAGTAAAGACAACAAAAAAATTGAAGGAAATCAATAAATCTCTTGACCTTAAAATAACTTTATGAGGATAATAGAGGCCCTTTAAGAGGAAAGGAAAAATTTTCCTTAAAAATGAAGGAAAAGACAAAAAATTGAAGTTCAGTCAAGACTACTATATGCACCAAATTGTCAATCATCATAGATGGATAACAGAAGACATTCTATGACAAAGCCAAATTTAACCCAATATCTATCCACAATCCCATCTCTACAAAAGGAATACTCCAACACAAGGAAGTTAACTACACCCATGAAAACACAGGCAGTAAGATAATCCCATACCAGCAAAATCCAAAGAAGGGAAACTCACACACCACCACCAACACCACCACCACCACCACCCTCAACAACAACAACAACAAGTAACATTAATTAACAATCACTGTTAATTAATATTTTTCAATGTCACTGGACTCAATTTACCAGTATAAATACACAGGTTGACAGAATTGATATGAAAGCAGGATCCATCTTTCTGCTGCATATAAGTAATACATCTCAACTTGACAAACATTACCTCAGAGTAAAGGCTGCTTTGAAGAAACTTTTATGATAGCATGTTGTTATAATACAAACAGAACTTTATTATTTTGGTAGTGGAAGGAACTCATTTAAGCATAAGAAGGGCCTTCCCTCAGGTATGGGAGAAGTATGAGTTGAGTTGCAATATTACTCTTAGTGTTCTATGTTGAGAATGAAGTATGAAGTAATGACAATCAATGAATTATCAAAATTCTATGAATGTTGACTTTGGATGATAGAAGAGTCAAAGTTCTCTGTTTTAAACAAAATCAGTATCAGAGCTGTTGTAAAACACACAGCAAGAGCGAAATGAGAATGAAAACTGTATTTGTAGATGAAATATATTCATTTGATTTTAAACGTTCTCCATTTGATATAGTGGGTGAGACACTGAGATATAGATCTAGGCTCAGAGTTACAGGAAACAAAGGAAGAATTTGGCTTTGTGAGCCAGGTAAGACAGAGAAAGGACAATGTATGAGAATTCAGATTGAGAGCAGACCAGGCAATTCAAAAAAAACACTGAAGTATGATATATTGTGGTGTTGTCAGGGAATACCTCAAAATACAAGGGCTAAAATACAGGAGCTAGAATATTTGTATAAGGAAATCTGCAAGGAAGGCAATCAGCTGTATTATAGTCTTATATCTGTGACTTTACTTTCATCTCCATATTTAATAAAAATTCCTCATCTGCTTTGTGAAATGTTTATTTAGTGAAACTTAGTATCAGGCTCATGAAATTTTTTTGTCATTGCCTTCAAGTTCCGACCTCCTGTGGTAATACGTTATTTTGATTTAATAATGTTTGCCTGAAGTATCAGAATTCAAAGCCAGGCACACCATTTAGCTGTAGAAGCTAGGCTGTGCTGGTACACACCTTTAGTCCAAAGATTCATGGGACAGAGGTAGACAGATCTGTTAGTTCATGTCTACACTAAGCTACATGAAACTGATTCTGTCTAAAAGAGAAACAGAAATCACATGAAGGAGATCTCAGCACTTGGGATCCCCTGTTTTTAATCCAAGGATTTGAGGAAGAAGCAAAGGGTCTCATGAGTGAATTTGTCTCCATGAACATTAAGGAGAGGCCACAGTCTGGGATTGCAGTCTGAGGCTTGGTAGAGACAGAACTGCTGTCTGAGATTTGGTGGAGTGCATTTATCTCTGAGGATTCATGGAGACAGGATTAATATTTCAGTCTGAGGTAGAGGTAAGAGCTAGTGGCTTGACTGCTTTGCTTCTGTGATCTTTGGCTTGAAGCTTGAACCCCAATATTAATGATGATACAACCTCCTTTCATGTTATCATTATTGTTTAAATATGCTTTTAGTGAGTACACACTGATTGTATACTGTTTCACTGTTGGTTTGTCTGAAAATATTCTTATCTTTATTCAAGGAATACAGTTCTCTTGTTGTTCTAGTTTGTTTTCTATTTCAGTTGAAAAAAAAACACTGACCAAAATCAACTTGGGGAAGAAAGGGTTTATTTCACCTTACACGTTACAGTCCATCATCCATTGAGGGAAGCCATGGCAGAAACTCAAGGCAGGAACTTGGAGGCAGGAATTCAAGCAGAGGACAGAGAGAAATAAATGCATCCAGCCTTGCTCCACATAGCTTGCTCAACTTTTGTATCCCCAGGACCACCTTCCCCAGAGTAGCACATGAGCTGGACTTTACCATTTCAGTCATTAATCAAGAAAATGCCACCACAGATTTGGAAACACGTGAATATGATGGAAGAATATCCTCAATTGAAGTTTCTTCTACCAGAAGTCTTTAGCTTATATCAACTTGAAAAAAAGCTAACAAACAGTATCAGGTATAGAATTTTGTATTGTCTTTGGTAACATTATTCCATTGATGGTTTGCTTACATTAGTTACAGTTATTATTTCATTCTTTAGTCATAAATTCTGTTAACAATATTTATTCTCCTCTGTTAACAACATTTATTCTCTTCAATTTGCCTACTTTAAAATATTTACTAAATTTATTTGGCTCCTTATAATTTTGTTTAACTTTTATTTCATTTATTTGTATTTAATTAAATTAACCTGTTTCATTTATTGTTTATTCAGTGTGTGTGTGTGTGTGTATGTCCAAGTGAGTGAGTGTGTGTGTGTGTGTGTGTGTGTGTGTGTGTGTGCAATTGTGTACAGAAATCCATGGTACCAAAAGAGGACATGAATCCTGTGAAGCTGGAATTCCAGTTATATGCTACCTAATGTGGGTGCTGAGAACTGAAATCAGGTCCTCTGAAAGCAACTACTCTTAGCTGCTAAGCCATCTCTTTAGCCTCCCATGGACACTTTTTGAGGTATTAAGTTTATTAGTTTATCTTATAACTTTTCCGTATTTTATTTGCTAAATAACTAGATCATTTATTTATAAATTGGATTGCATTTGTACTGGTTAGTCTTTGTCAACTTGATGCAAATTAGAGTCACCTGGCAAACAAAGATCTCAAGAAAGGAGTTGCTTATATAAAATTCTGGGCATACTTGTAGGGTATTTTCTTGATTCCTACTTGATGTAGGATGGCCCATGTCTATAGTCAGTATTATCCATGGACAAGTTGGCCTGGGTTTTATAAGAGAGGTACCCGAGAAAGTAAGAGGTAACAAGCTAGTAAACAGTGTTCCTTTAAGGTCTGATTCAGTTCTTGTCTCCATATTGATTGTTGGCTTCCCTCAGTGATGAAATGTGATAATGACATGTAACTTAGATAAACACTTTTCTCTCCAAGTGGTTTTTGATCACGGTGTTTACCACAAGAAATAAATTAGAATAAATTTACTATCCAACATTCTCTCAGGCATTTTTATCTGGGAAGGATTTGCATTTTTATTTACCAGAGTCATGGGAACTACTTTCAACTAAACATATAATGTAGACCACTGGAGGTCTTAGATTTAAGGAGAAATTTGAGTTCATGCTTACACAAGTATGGGCTGTGCTCCCTTAATCTTTGACTTGGCTAACAAACACCCAGGAATTCATTTAGGCCAAAAAGAACTAGCAGATATATTAGAGTATTATATATTTAGCAATGCCTGATTGCTATAGATTAGCACTTTTATTATTTCCTACATTTAAAAAGTGGCTATAGGAAGACTGTGACTTAAATTTTGCATTGTATCTTCCAGGGAGCATATTATTCAAGCATCTTTTTTATTTCTCCCCAAATCTTTCAAGAAAGAAATAACACTAGGTAATTTTGAACAAAACTTACCTGTGACTTTCTGTTATTGACTTTGAAATTTAAGTTTATGACTTTATACTTAGCTTTCATAAAAGTATTCTAGATACATAGAAAATTTTAAGATTTGGAAGATGTCTTTTGATATACCATTTTTTAAAATTAGGAACAATGGCGAAAAACCTAAGAAATATAACTAAGTAATCTAATAGTTTTCTGATACCTGTCATGTCGATGGATGCAGAGCAGAGAAATATGTATAAACATCATTTGTTTACAAATGCAATTATATCTTTGGGTAGATGAATATACATATGATAAACACACCTATGAAACACTAATTTTTGACCAAAAAAGCCAAAATTATACAGGGAAAAAAGAAAGTCTCTTCAACAAAGGGTGCTGCTCTAACTGGAGTTGGCATGTAAAAGAATGAAAAGAGATCCATATTTATCACACTACACAAAACTCAAGTCCATGTCAGTCAAAGACCTCAGCATAAAACCAGATAAACTGAAAAGAAAGTGAGGAATGACTTGAAGACATTGACATAGGAGACAACTTCCTTAACAGAACACCAATAGTGCAGGCACTGAGATCAAAAATTAATAAATGGGACTGCAAGAAACTGAAAAGCTTCTGTAAGGGAAAGGACACTGTAAATAGGACAAACAGCAGTCTGCAGAAGGGGTAAAGGTCTTTACCAATGTCACATAAGACAAAGGGTCAATTTCCAAAATATGTAAATAACACATGAAACTAGACATCAACAAACCAAGTAACCCAATTAAAAAATGGGTTAAAGATCTAAACAGAGAATTATAAACAGAGGAATTGCAAATGGCTGAGTACTTAAAGAAATTTTTATCATCCTTAGCCACCATGGAAATTCAAATCAAAAGTCTGAGATTCTGTCTCATACCTGTCAAAATGGCTAAGATAAAAAAAGGAAAAGCACAAGTGACAGCTAATGTTGGTGAGGTTGTAGAGCAAGGGGAACACTCCTCCATTGCTGGTGGGAATGAAAAATTGTACAGCCACTTTGAAAGTCAATATGGCAGTTTCTCAGAAAATTGGGAATCAATCTACCTCAAGACACATCTACACAATTCCTGTGTATATACCTAAAAAAGGTCCCATCATATAACAATGACACTTCCTCAACTATGTTCATTATTTGTAATAGTGAGAACCTGCAAACAACCTAGATGACCCTCACATGAAGAATGCATAAAGAAAATATGGTATATCCACACAATGGAGTATTACTTACTCTGTCTTGAAATCATGAAATTTGCAGGCAAATGGATGAAACTAGAAAAGTTATCCTGAGTGAGGCAACCCAGGCCCAAAAAGACAAACACAGTATGCACTCAATCATACATGGATACTAGATGTAAAGCAAAGGATAATCAGGCTACAATTCACATCCCAAGAGGTGCTAGCTAACAATGAGGACTCTAAAATGGACAGATGGATCACCTTGGAAACGGAAATAGATGAGATCTTCTGCATAAACTTGGGACAGTTGCACAGTAGAGGCAAGGGGATGGAGGATTTGGACATAATGACATAGATTGTTGAGTTGGGGATGTCCAAAAAGGGAGAGTAATGAAAGAGATATCTTGACAGAGGGAGCCACTATGGAGTTAGGGAGAAAATGGATGCTAGATAAATTACCAGGAATCCACAAGGATGACTAAGACTCCTAACAATAGTGGAGAGGGTGCCTGAACTGGACTTCTCCTGTAATCAGATTGGTGTTTACCCAAATTGTCATAGAACATGTATCCAGTTACTGATAGAAGCAGATTCAGAAATCTACAGCTAAGAACTGGGCTGAACTCCAGGAGTCCAGTCGAAGAGATGGAGGAGGGATTATAAGAGCAAGGGAGATCAAGATCATGGCAGGGACACCCACAGAGACAGCTGGACTGGCAGCTGGGGAGTCAAACTAGGCCTTTTGCATGTGGATGACAGTTGTGTAGCCTGGTCTATTTGTGTGGCCTTTAGCAGTGGGACCAGGATCGATCCCTAAGTTGATGACTGGCTTTTTAGAGTTCATTCACAATGGTGGGATGCCTTGCTTAGCCTTGATGCAGCAGAGGCAGTGCTGGCTTGATCCTACCTTGAGTTGATATGCCAGGCTTTGATGACTCCTCACTGGAGGCTTTACCCTTTCAGAGGAGTAGATGAGGGGAGATGTGTGGGAGGCGGAGGGAGCAGAAGGAGGGGATGGAGGGAAAACTGCACTTAGTATATAAAATGAATAAAAACTTTAAAATAAAAACAGAAATTGTGGTACATTTACACAACTGAATATTAATCATCTATTAAAAATAATTACATCATGAAGTTTTTAGGCAAATAGTTGGAACTAGAAAAAAATCATCCTGAGTGAAGTAACAGAGAACCAGAAGGACAAATACAGTATATACTTACTATAAGTGGATATTAGACTTAAAGTTAACGACAACCATGCTATAAGCTACAGTCCCAAAGAAGCTAAGTAACAAGGAGGGCTTAAGAGGGGAATCTTCCATAAAGGGGAAATAGAACACACATCCAGGATGGAAGAGAGGTGGGTATGAAGAGAGGGATCACGTTGGGGTAGGATGGAGGAAAAGAATACTGGGAGACACAATTGGAATTGGGTGGCATATCAAGAACAAGATAGAAATCTAGTGAAATAGAAATTCCTAGGAATCGATGACAGTGACCCTCGATAAAATCCCTAGCAATGGGTGATACATAGCCTGAACTGGTCATTTGCTATAACCAGGCAAGGCTTCCCTTGGATGAAACATAACACCTACAATCTGTCTTCCCTACAAGATGTGAGGGGGTATATGGTACCCATAAATTTTCGGAGCTGTCAGTCAATGATTGGTCCCGCTTGAGACCCGTGCTACAAGAGGAAACCCACCACTGATGCTGCCTGGAGGGCCAGGATCCAAGGTTGGAAAACCCAAGGACCTAAGACAGAACCAAATACAACTGGAAAAAAGAAAGAAAAACAAAAATTAATAGAATGATTCTTAATGATATTCTGCTTTACTCACAGATTTGTGCCTAGCTCAATTGTCATCAAAGAGGTTACTTCCAGAAACGGATTTAAACAGATGCAGAGACCTACAGTAAAACATTAGACAGACATCTGGGAATCCTGCAGAAGAGAGGAAGAAAAAATTGCAGAAGCCAGGGGGGTTAAGGACATCACGATAAAACCGACAGAACCAACTAACCTGAGCTCACAGTACCTCACAGAGACTGAACTGATAATCAGGAAGCCTGCATGGGACTGATCTAGGACCTCTGTACACATATTATAGTTGTATAGCTTGGGTTTCTTGTGGGACTTCTAACAGTAGAAGCAGGTGCTATCTCTAACTCTTTTGCTGACTTTTGGGACCTACATCATCTTACTGATTTGCTTAATCCAACATTCAACTTGATATGAACATTTTGTTGATATCAATGGTAGGCCTGCCCTCCTCCGTATAGAAACAGAAGGATTGGATGTGGAGCAGAGGGGAGATTAGAATGAGAGACTGGGATGACAA